>NC_135555.1:22632724-22677724 GCF_964340395.1 Glandiceps talaboti | reverse complement strand
CTATTTTTTTCTTTTTCTTTTTTTGTTTACATATAAATACATGAAAAATTGTTGACATTAAATGGTAAAGTTGATAATAAATTTTATGAGAGACCTTGTAAACTTTATAAGGAATTTGGATGGAGAATAAACTTACAGATTGGGACATAATGAAAAGACAGTATTATAGCGGAATTATTTTTACATCAAATTTAGACCAAGACATCCCCCAGTGAGAATGAAATCATTCTATCAAAGTACGACACTACATGTATGTAGTATTCAGGTTTAGGCAAAAAAAAAAAAATGTTAAGTTTTTTTTTCTGGCATGCATCACTTAAATACCCAATGTCAGTTGTTTTGTGTGTGTGTGCTTGTCCAACTCATGCTGTCTGTAGATCTGAGGGGGAAAACAAAAATAACCCTCCCTACTTCAGTGAAGACAACAGCAGAGCCAATCATGAACAAGCAAATGACATCTGTCGCCATATACACACTTGCTCTAAAGTACTAAATAAAAAGAACAGTAACTGTCATAAATAGTACACTGAGTGACTGAGGTTTGTTGAGAATAAAAAAAAAAGTTGCATTGTCACACCACTTTAGACAAAATGTTCTGACCAGAAACAATTTTTTTATGGCCTTACACTAAATAATGTTGCAGAAAATATAATGTATCTGTTTGTTGTAGGGTTTCATCTACATTTCCAAGTTGTTGATTGGATTCTATTGGTTTTGTTTCCAACAAACATAATGCTAGCCCTAGTTATTTCTGTCTTTCTCATTACCTAATTCACCATAGATTTCTTCAATCTAGCAATATAATAAAATTAAAATAATGCCCTCTATGGCAGGAAAAGAAAAATTCACAGTATCACTGATGCCAGTGATGGTAAGAATATGAACCTACTAAGGCATATCTGGGTGAAAATTATCATTTATCGCTGAAATTTGGGAAACAAATGGTTTATAGATTCCTTATGACTTTACTTATCATTTCTACGGTATCTAGACTGGTAAAATATGATTATGAAATAAAAGTATTATGAAAATGTACAAATACACTTTTTCAAAAACAACAACCAACCATCCCATCCTTTTTCAGGTATTATGAAGCAGAATCATAGAATGAAATAGGGCTGCCCTAATGTGTAACATAGAATGAAATAGGGCTGCCCTAATGTGTAACATTGAATAAAATAGGGCCGCCCTAATGTGTAACATTGAATGAAATAGGGCTGCCCTAATGTGTAACATAGAATGAAATAGGGCTGCCCTAATGTGTAACATTGAATAAAATAGGGCCGTCCTAATGTGTAACATTGAATGAAATAGGGCTGCCCTAATGTGTAACATAGAATGAAATAGGGCTGCCCTAATGTGTAACATTGAATGACATAGGGCTGCCCTAATGTGTAACATTGAATGAAACAGGGCCGCCCTAATGTGTAACATAGAATTAAATTTGGGCCGCCCTAATGTGTAACATAGAATGAAATAGGGCTGCCCTAATGTGTAACATTGAATAAAATAGGGCCGCCCTAATGTGTAACATAGAATGAAATAGGGCTGCCCTAATGTGTAACATAGAATGAAATAGGGCTGCCCTAATGTGTAACATTGAATAAAATAGGGCCGCCCTAATGTGTAACATTGAATGAAATAGGGCTGCCCTAATGTGTAACATAGAATGAAATAGGGCTGCCCCAATGTGTAACATTGAATGACATAGGGCTGCCCTAATGTGTAACATTGAATGAAACAGGGCCGCCCTAATGTGTAACATAGAATTAAATAGGGCTGCCCTAATGTGTAACATAGAATGAAATAGGGCTGCCCTAATGTGTAACATAGAATAAAATAGGGGTGCCCTAATATGTAAAATAGAATGAAATAGGGCTGCCCTAATGTGTAACATAGCTTGAAATAGGGCTGCCCTAATGTGTAACATAGAATGAAATAGGGCTGCCCTACTGTGTAACATTGAATAAAATAGGGCCGTCCTAATGTGTAACATTGAATGAAATAGGGCTGCCCTAATGTGTAACATAGAATGAAATAGGGCTGCCCTAATGTGTAACATTGAATGACATAGGGCTGCCCTAATGTGTAACATTGAATGAAACAGGGCCGCCCTAATGTGTAACATAGAATTAAATTTGGGCCGCCCTAATGTGTAACATAGAATGAAATAGGGCTGCCCTAATGTGTAACATTGAATAAAATAGGGCCGCCCTAATGTGTAACATAGAATGAAATAGGGCTGCCCTAATGTGTAACATAGAATGAAATAGGGCTGCCCTAATGTGTAACATTGAATAAAATAGGGCCGCCTTAATGTGTAACATTGAATGAAATAGGGCTGCCCTAATGTGTAACATAGAATGAAATAGGGCTGCCCTAATGTGTAACATTGAATGACATAGGGCTGCCCTAATGTGTAACATTGAATGAAACAGGGCCGCCCTAATGTGTAACATAGAATTAAATAGGGCTGCCCTAATGTGTAACATAGAATGAAATAGGGCTGCCCTAATGTGTAACATAGAATTAAATAGGGGTGCCCTAATATGTAAAATAGAATGAAATAGGGCTGCCCTAATGTGTAACATAGCTTGAAATAGGGCTGCCCTAATGTGTAACATAGAATGAAATAGGGCTGCCCTAATGTGTAACATTGAATGAAATAGGGCCGCCCTAATGTGTAACATAGAATGAAATAGGGCTGCCCTAATATGTAAAATAGAATGAAATAGGGGTGCCCTAATGTGTAACATTGAATGAAATAGGGCTGCCCTAATGTGTAACATAGAATGAAATAGGGCTGCCCTAATGTGTAACATAGAATTAAATAGGGGTGCCCTAATATGTAAAATAGAATGAAATAGGGCTGCCCTAATGTGTAACATAGAATGAAATAGGGCTGCCCTAATGTGTAACATAGAATGAAATAGGGCTGCCCTAATGTGTAACATAGAATTAAATAGGGGTGCCCTAATATGTAAAATAGAATGAAATAGGGCTGCCCTAATGTGTAACATAGCTTGAAATAGGGCTACCCTAATGTGTAACATAGAATTAAATAGGGCTGCCCTAATATGTAAAATAGAATGAAATAGGGCTGCCCTAATGTGTAACATAGAATGAAATAGGGCTGCCCTAATGTGTAACATTGAATGAAATAGGGCCGCCCTAATGTGTAACATAGAATGAAATAGGGCTGCCCTAATATGTAAAATAGAATGAAATAGGGGTGCCCTAATGTGTAACATTGAATGAAATAGGGCTGCCCTAATGTGTAACATAGAATGAAATAGGGCTGCCCTAATGTGTAACATAGAATTAAATAGGGGTGCCCTAATATGTAAAATAGAATGAAATAGGGCTGCCCTAATGTGTAACATAGAATGAAATAGGGCTGCCCTAATGTGTAACATAGAATGAAATAGGGCTGCCCTAATGTGTAACATAGAATTAAATAGGGGTGCCCTAATATGTAAAATAGAATGAAATAGGGCTGCCCTAATGTGTAACATAGCTTGAAATAGGGCTACCCTAATGTGTAACATAGAATTAAATAGGGCTGCCCTAATATGTAACATTGAATAAAATAGGGCCGCCCTAATGTGTAACATTGAATGAAATAGGGCTGCCCTAATGTGTAACATAGAATGAAATAGGGCTGCCCCAATGTGTAACATAGAATGAAATAGGGCTGCCCTAATGTGTAACATAGAATGAAATAGGGCTTCCCTAATGTGTAACATTGAATAAAATAGGGCCGCCCTAATGTGTAACATTGAATGAAATAGGGCTGCCCTAATGTGTAACATAGAATGAAATAGGGCTGCCCTAATGTGTAACATTGAATGACATAGGGCTGCCCTAATGTGTAACATTGAATGAAACAGGGCCGCCCTAATGTGTAACATAGAATTAAATAGGGCTGCCCTAATGTGTAACATAGAATGAAATAGGGCTGCCCTAATGTGTAACATAGAATTAAATAGGGGTGCCCTAATATGTAAAATAGAATGAAATAGGGCTGCCCTAATGTGTAACATAGCTTGAAATAGGGCTGCCCTAATGTGTAACATAGAATGAAATAGGGCTGCCCTAATGTGTAACATTGAATGAAATAGGGCCGCCCTAATGTGTAACATAGAATGAAATAGGGCTGCCCTAATATGTAAAATAGAATGAAATAGGGGTGCCCTAATGTGTAACATTGAATGAAATAGGGCTGCCCTAATGTGTAACATTGAATGAAATAGGGCTGCCCTAATGTGTAACAGAATTAAATAGGGGTGCCCTAATATGTAAAATAGAATGAAATAGGGCTGCCCTAATGTGTAACATAGAATGAAATAGGGCTGCCCTAATGTGTAACATAGAATGAAATAGGGCTGCCCTAATGTGTAACATAGAATTAAATAGGGGTGCCCTAATATGTAAAATAGAATGAAATAGGGCTGCCCTAATGTGTAACATAGCTTGAAATAGGGCTACCCTAATGTGTAACATAGAATTAAATAGGGCTGCCCTAATATGTAAAATAGAATGAAATAGGGCTGCCCTAATGTGTAACATAGAATGAAATAGAGCTGCCCTAATGTGTAACATAGAATGAAATAGGGGTGCCCTAATATGTAAAATAGAATGAAATAGGGCTGCCCTAATGTGTAACATAGCTTGAAATAGGGCTGCCCTAATGTGTAACATAGAATTAAATAGGGCTGCCCTAATATGTAAAATAGAATGAAATAGGGCTGCCCTAATGTGTAACATAGCTTGAAATAGGGCTGCCCTAATGTGTAACATAGAATGAAATAGGGCTGCCCTAATGTGTAACATTGAATAAAATAGGGCCGTCCTAATGTGTAACATTGAATGAAATAGTTCTGCCCTAATGTGTAACATAGAATGAAATAGGGCTGCCCTAATGTGTAACATTGAATGACATAGGGCTGCCCTAATGTGTAACATTGAATGAAACAGGGCCGCCCTAATGTGTAACATAGAATTAAATTTGGGCCGCCCTAATGTGTAACATAGAATGAAATAGGGCTGCCCTAATGTGTAACATTGAATAAAATAGGGCCGCCCTAATGTGTAACATAGAATGAAATAGGGCTGCCCTAATGTGTAACATAGAATGAAATAGGGCTGCCCTAATGTGTAACATTGAATAAAATAGGGCCGCCCTAATGTGTAACATTGAATGAAATAGGGCTGCCCTAATGTGTAACATAGAATTAAATAGGGCTGCCCTAATGTGTAACATTGAATGACATAGGGCTGCCCTAATGTGTAACATTGAATGAAACAGGGCCGCCCTAATGTGTAACATAGAATTAAATAGGGCTGCCCTAATGTGTAACATAGAATGAAATAGGGCTGCCCTAATGTGTAACATAGAATTAAATAGGGGTGCCCTAATATGTAAAATAGAATGAAATAGGGCTGCCCTAATGTGTAACATAGCTTGAAATAGGGCTGCCCTAATGTGTAACATAGAATGAAATAGGGCTGCCCTAATGTGTAACATTGAATGAAATAGGGCCGCCCTAATGTGTAACATAGAATGAAATAGGGCTGCCCTAATATGTAAAATAGAATGAAATAGGGGTGCCCTAATGTGTAACATTGAATGAAATAGGGCTGCCCTAATGTGTAACATAGAATGAAATAGGGCTGCCCTAATGTGTAACATAGAATTAAATAGGGGTGCCCTAATATGTAAAATAGAATGAAATAGGGCTGCCCTAATGTGTAACATAGAATGAAATAGGGCTGCCCTAATGTGTAACATAGAATGAAATAGGGCTGCCCTAATGTGTAACATAGAATTAAATAGGGGTGCCCTAATATGTAAAATAGAATGAAATAGGGCTGCCCTAATGTGTAACATAGCTTGAAATAGGGCTACCCTAATGTGTAACATAGAATTAAATAGGGCTGCCCTAATATGTAAAATAGAATGAAATAGGGCTGCCCTAATGTGTAACATAGAATGAAATAGGGCTGCCCTAATGTGTAACATAGAATGAAATAGGGCTGCCCTAATGTGTAACATAGAATTAAATAGGGGTGCCCTAATATGTAAAATAGAATGAAATAGGGCTGCCCTAATGTGTAACATAGCTTGAAATAGGGCTGCCCTAATGTGTAACATAGAATTAAATAGGGCTGCCCTAATATGTAAAATAGAATGAAATAGGGCTGCCCTAATGTGTAACATAGCTTGAAATAGGGCTGCCCTAATGTGTAACATAGAATTAAATAGGGCTGCCCTAATATGTATTATCATTTGTCTGTTGTGACATAGCCACATGTGTGACGTTATTGTGAAATCTTATGAGCTATACAAAAACATACATACCAGCAATACAAATATACAATATATGTTTAGATTAATTTTTTATAATATATTTTCAAAATATAATGTCAGGGGACTAGGTTTTATCTAGTCACTGTTAAAAAAGTTGTGTAAAATTTGCACACATTCTAAGGTCAAATGATTCATTAGCCATGTACAATTTTAGGGAGTATCATATTGCCCAGTACACTATTTCCAAAATGCATGTGATTTATCTTTTTGAGTTCAAGTATTGATTTCACCTTAAATACACAAATTTCATCTTCAAAGTTGTGAAAATAAGATACAAGATACTGTGTGGTACTGTAAAGGATTGAGTCCTTCACATTGCAACCATTATCCTACCAGGTCCCCACTTATACATTTGGGTTAACTTGTAAACAATCTTGGTCTACATCTTGTCCAAGGGCTGTAGTCATACTGAATTAAATGCTCGTGAAATGGCTCAACTGACAAGTTTGCAGAATCTCAGCTGGCCACACTAACCAACCAACCATATCTTGACTCCAGAAAAGTCAATAAACATGACTTGACAAATATGCCATAGAGGGCGCTCTTTACTTGACATGATATTGTGTACTCTATTTTTTAATCCAGATATGTTTTCATTTCCATTCCAGTAATGGTAGAGTGTTTGATAGAAGGAAAGATGAAATGATTTTATACCAAGATGTGAAGTCTATCCTGCAACTAATCCAGGCTAAAGGGATTCAAATAGCTGCTGCTTCAAGGTATTTTATCTTATGGTATAATAGCAAATAATAACGATAATAAGAAGAATCATTAAATAAAGAAATTTGTCAAATGGTTACCACGGATTAGCACCCTAGTGCCCTAGTATTGAAAAGCAGGAGGAAACCGAAGTACCCGGGGAAAACCTGCATTGTTTGGCAGAGTCAAACTGAGCATCACCCTTCTTACATACAGACATGGTTAAATTTTAATTTTACCCAGCCAACACCAGGCGAGTTCGAACCCAGACTGTAGGGTTAAGAGGTGTACAAACTAACCACTCGACCACTGGCAACCCATAATTGGAGACTGTTGTAATAATATAGTGATATTATTATTATTATTATTAGACTTTATTTAATCTCGATAGACTGTTGAGCCAGTGGCTCTTCTCACACAGTGTCGAGAAAAACATTAAAATATATACAATATATACATTAAATACTGCACACATCAAATGAGGACAAAACAAGCAAAAATATAATAGGTACAATAACAAAATAGACGAACATCAACAATACACAACTGAAATTATGAATCACTTGAAATTGAAAAATGATATTTACATTTGCTTTTAAAAGCCTGCAGTAAGGGACATGATTTTAAGTCAAGTGGCAAACTGTTCCATATTTTTACACCACTGTAGGTAAAACTTTTCTTAAAAAACTTGGTTCTATGTTTTGAAATGTATAAATCTTCCCTGGCAGCAGATCTAGTATTCCGACTATGAACATTGTGTATCCTTTTAAAAACATTCAAATAATCTGGTGCTAAATTGTTTTGTACTTTATACATTAAAATTCATTATATAAAACCTGTTTTCTGAATGGTGTCCAATGCAATGTACGGAATAAAACATCACTAGAAGTGTTATAATCACAATCTAAAGTATTTATTATCAGAACTATGTATACTGTTCTAGTTGATAACAATCACATATATTACTTTGGAAAATGTGCTATTGGCTAACTAAGATAGACACAAACTAAACCTATTCTTGCACGTGGTAGATTACACAAGTGGGTAATAGCAGTGCTTTGGCTATGTGCATACAATCACCCTGTAATCAAGATAATGCAAACATTGAATGAGAGTGACTATGTGTGGTGACTAGAGGAAAACTTGCTATCAGAAATGCCACCCTACTTTGAGTGTAATCACATCAATTAATAGCTTATATCAACGTGTATCAACAATAGTTTTACTTTTTGTATGTGTGTTAGCATGCCGATAGTTGATCTTCCATTATTGTATGTTCTTTTTGAATATTTTTTATAGAACAGAAACTCCTCCTGAAGCCAAAACATTATTAAAGTTGTTCGATATTGACCAGTATTTTAACTACAAAGAAATCTACCCTGGCTGTAAGAAAACACATTTTGGAAAGTAAGTTGTTTTCCTTGTCTTTCATTTGAAGATAAACAAAAAAGTTTTCAAATGAAATAACATTTTAATGAACTAGTCATAATGTTGCAGGGTCTTTTTTTGATAAAATTTGATACTATTAGTTTGTAGCTTTGTCAGAGTTTTTTTGCATTTGACAGCTAAGCAGGTGCCACCAAACCATAAAGACCAAGCACCATGTTTTTTTACATCTCACACAACATGGTTTTTTTGTTATGAATGACACATACAAAATACAGACACTAGCCCCATCTACACGGCACTAAAAATCCTACCTGAGGTAGGATTCGGGATAGTTTGAAGCCTGTGTAGACGCAAACGCGTCCTGAAACCGTCCTGAAACTGTCCTGACTTAGGACACCTTTGAGAGGTTTCCTGAAACCCTCCTGACTTCGTCCTATGTACTGTCAGGACGGAATGCGCGACATCTACGCCGCAACCTTCATATGTGCAGACACAAACCTATTCTACCTCAGGTAGGACTTGGGACTGCCTCAGGTAGGATGACCTACGTGTAGATGGGGCTAATATGTTGAAGATCATGACGCTCTCCTTTGGTGGTGCGCCCCCAACGGCGAATGCAATAGCTGTTACCAGGGATATTGTTACCATCGCTTCTATTTCCTCTGTCATCGCTGTATTTTAATAATAAAACTACAGTGGATTATTCCAATTAATGATGGAAACTTAAGACCAACAACAAATTTTCATGACGTCACATTTTGTTTATATGCATACCCAACTATAACCATTTCTAGACTAATCACTACCAGACTACACAGGAATACCATACAGGGAAAATGAAAACAACTTCTACATGTAATATATTGTTACACAGTACACATTTTATTAACCAAAATTGGTGTACAAGTACTGAAATGTTGACAGCATGTAAAAAAGTATCTACCTATGCAGATTTGAATATATTATCTAGTTGAGGTGGTATATACAGCTCATGATAAATATCATAACAATGAAAATATATACAATAATGTATACTTGAGTTGGCACATAATCCCCCTTGCTTGTTTGAAATATCAATATATGTGAGTTTCATTCAGTACACTTCAAATTCTGTTTTCTCTATATACGACATCATGTAGACAACTCATTCTTCCTTGATATTGTTAATTTGTACACTAAAACTAGCAAACTTTAACTTGGTCGAGCTGGCTCACACAACTCGTGCACGGTATGGTTATGCTATGACTGTATAGTCCTGCTTGGTGCTGAGCAAAACGCGTGCACCGTCTGCAAGTAGCGAAACGCGTGCACTGTCTGCAAGCAGGACCAGGTATGGTAACACTAAGTTGAAGATCATGACACTCTCCTTTGGTGGTGCGCCCCCAACGGCGAATGCAATAGATGTTGCAAGGGGTATTGTTACAATCGGTTCTATTTCCTCTGTCATCGCTGTATTTTAATAATAAAACTACAGTGGATTATTCCAGTTAAATATGGAAACTTAAGACCAATAACAAATTTTCATGACGTCACATTTCGTTTATATGCATACCCAACTATAACCATTTCTAGACTAATCACTTACAGACTACACAGGAATACCATACAGGGAAAATGAAAACAACTTCTACATGTAATATATTGTTACACAGTACACATTTTATTAACCAAAATTGGTGTACAAGTACTGAAATGTTGACAGTATATAAAAAAAGTATCTACCTATGCAGATTTAAATATATTATCATAATTGAGTGTTAGGTATGGTCTAACAAAATAAATTGTTTGGTTCTGGTTACCCAACCTCAACTAATTTTTCAATACCGACCTGCAAATTTAACGTATTCGAGAAAAAAAATAAAATCGCAAAAATTGTGAAGTCTTGCAAGAAATAGTGGATGCAGAAACTGACATCAACTTAAAAAAAAACAATATAAAACTGTTGTTCCAATCTGTAATGGCTGTACATCTGATGGGAAGAAACCAAAAACACAGAGACCATATGGAAAACAACGGAAAAAACACCTATTCTAAAATTGAGCATAAGCGGAACCACACAATTTTTTTGTTAGGCCGAATAAATGTATGTACAAAATACTAACAATAGTGTAATTTTGCACTTTGGATTAATGTCACACAACTCGTGCACGGTATGATTATGCTATGGTTGTATAGTCCTGCTTGGTGCTGAGCGAAACGCCTGCACCGTCTGCAAGTAGCGAAACGCCTGCACCGTCTGCAAGCAGGACCAGATATCATAACACTATGTTGAAGATCATGGCTCTCTCGTTTGGTGGTGCGCCCCAACGGCGAATGCAATAGCTGTTACCAGGGATATTGTTACCATCGCTTCTATTTCCTCTGTCATCGCTGTATTTTAATAATAAAACTACAGTGGATTATTCCAGTTAAATATGGAAACTTAAGACCAACAACAAATTTTCATGACGTCACATTTTGTTTACATGCATACCCAACTATAACCATTTCTAGACTAATCACTACCAGACTACACAGGAATACCATACAGGGAAAATGAAAACAACTTCTACATGTAATATATTGTTACACAGTACACATTTTATTAACCAAAATTGGTGTACAAGTACTGAAATGTTGACAGCATATAAAAAGTATCTACCTATGCAGATTTGAATATATTATCATAATTGAGTGTTAGGTATGACCTAACAAAAAAAATTGTTTGGTTCTGGTTACCCGACCTCAACTAGTTTTTCAATACCGACCTGAAAATTTAACATATTCAAGAAAAAAAAATGAAATCGTGAAAATTGTGAAGTCTTGCAAGAAAAAGTGGATGCGGAACCTGTCATCAACTTAAAAAGACAATATAAAACTGTTCTTCCAATTTGCAATGGCTGTACATCTGATGGGAAGAAACCAATAACACAGACACCACACAATATTTTTGTTAGGCCGAATAAATGTATGTACAAAATACTAATAATACATCTGTTGCAGACCTCACTGTATGTGTGTGAATCCCCATCTGAATAATAATAAGATAACCGAGTGTGGGAGGTGAAAGTGTAATATTGCACTTCAGATTAATGTCATTTCTATGGGTTTATGTGCATACACAGACATGCACCAGTCTCTGGGGAGATTTTTTTGTCTCATATTCTTCAAATGTTTTGAGTATGTTATTCAGTTTTGAAAAATGTCCAACTTTTTTTCAGTTACTAGTAGTCTCCCATGCATTAAGGTATTCACCCAACTGTTTGCAATCACCATTCAGGTCACCATCTAACACAGAAACACACGTGTGTTTAAAAAAATCTTTATTCAAATTAAGAGAGAAAAAAGCCTGGCGACTTGAGCAAGTCTAGTGCATGCAGTGAGATTTACAATAGGTATATATATACCCAGGTTGGTCATGAATTTCACATACTAATGGCCCCTCCTGGGCCCTAAGATGGAAAAAGTGCGACATGTAAATGTCATTCGAAGGAAAGATACAGATATAAAAATTCCAAGCTCTAGTTGATATAATGATGAGATGAAACATTCGTTTCCTTACAATCTCTTTCACTGAACTGTTAATAACACGGCTGAGTCAGCATCAATATATCTCAGATAATGTTAATAACGTTTCCCTAACATGTATCAACTGCATCTTGTTGAAAAACCATGAGGGTTTTTTTTTATCAGCAAATGTTTACCTGCAGTGTATTGATCTAATTGAGTTGTTATCATGTCAAGCTTAAATTGATTTACAGTTTGCATTGTGTACACGTTAAAGTGGCCATATGGATGAGGATTTGGTATTTGTTTTGATAACTTGATAAAATAATTTTATCACGGCTTCTACTTGAAACATTTATGTGAAAAAAACATATGCCAAATCCTTGTTTATAACTCAATAAATTGCAAAATCATAACAAAATTTCTAAATTGTTTTTATATTGTACGTACAAAAACAAACTATTTACAATTTCTTTTTTTTAGCTTTTTGCAATGTTTTGAGTTACAAACACAAGACTTTGTCAATGTTGTGTCACATTGATTTTTCGAGTAGGACACCATGATAAAATTGTTTTATTAATTAAAAATCCAAAATAAATACCAAATCCTCGTCCATATGGCCACTTTAACAGTGATATGCTTGAGAAGAATACAGGGAATGTTACTAGTGCACTATGTTCTATACAGTATATGATTATTTTGTAAGTATAGCCAAATGCTGATAGTATAACCACAAGTTGAAATGACAATGCATTCTGAGACATGGTGAATTTTGTTGTTGCGAGTCAAAATACCATTTCTTGTGAGTCACTACGTAGTAAGAGATAGGGGAACACTAAATTTTGGTGCGTCATTAGAAATTGTGTGCGTCAGTGGTGCATCAAATTGGCTTAGAGGGCACACTGCTCACAGGTAATATAACGGTAAGTCATACTATCAAATTTGAACTATACTATGTCACATGGATATGATGCACTTATACACAGAGGTAATCAGTAAATAGTTGACAGTTCAATGAGAAAGGTTGTAACTATGTGTCCTATTCAAATAAATCATTAGCATATACCACAGCCTGTTTTACGACACCGTCCAAGACGCATCGCCAAGAGGCAATGATTTTGCAGTGTCACAGAAGAAATAAGACTGTAAGATAGATCATATTGTTACGCCCTCTCAAGGGGTTGACCAATGTATGAGGGCGCCCTCTCATGGCATACCTTACAGACTTGGAAGAAATAACAGCTCTGATTTGTGAGAATGAAAGAAATGACTGCCAAGGTACCGGTAACAATAATGTTATTTTATTTTTCATATAGAAACCTCATTAGTCAGTGAAATGGAAGACAAAATCCAAATTTAACACATCGTCATATACCTTGTAATATTGCCTGTTGTGTTTACTTTTTTTAGTAAATCTGTACAAATTCAAATTACTGATGGTTAACGCTTGATAGTTTTTGTACATGACCTTTGACATAATGCAAAGTTGAAAGGTCATAGACGCCATTTGGCTACGATTGTCAATACACTAGGAGTTTGTGCAGGAACTTCGGCTTATATTTCATATATTTTAATACTCAAAAATTTTAGCTGAAGACAATACTTTTACAGTTTGGCTACATTTTTATAGCAGATGAAAACATTTGATTATAGTACATTGTGTATACTTATAGTGGCATATGGATGACCATTGGATATTCAGTTTTGATTATCAAATTATAAGACAATTTTATCATGGCATCCTACTTGAAAAATCAATGTGAAACAACATAGACCAAGTCCTTGTTTGTAGCTCAATATAATGTAAATAGCTATAAAAAATGTGTAAAAAAAGTTTGTACGTACAATAACAAATACTTTTACACACTTATCAGTCTTTTTAATTATTGAGTTACAAACAAGGCTTTGGCATATGTTGTTTCACATTGATTTTTTTCAAGTAGGAAGCCATGATAACGTTGTTTCAAAAATTAAAAATCCAAAATAAATATCCAATCCTCATCCATATGGCCACTTTAAAAGTCACAATATGTAAGTTAATGTATTGATTCACACCTGATAACATAAATCTGTCTTTATTTTACCTTTACTTATTTACAAAAATGCACCATTAAAAGTGTGTGTATTTGAATCTGGAAACACTGACTACAACATTGTTGAGAGGACAATATTTGTAGAGAAAGTAGAAAGACGTGTGTTTCAAAGTGTGCTACGATGAAAATTGAAAAATTCATTTTTGTTCACTAAAGATTATGTGCCTAAGGGATGATTGCACAATGTTGCACAAGCTCAATAAATGAACTTTATTCGTTTAGGACAAAACCCCTTTCTTCCCTCCCCTAACAGAACATTCACAAGTGCGACACTGTCATGTTTATATATGATGTAAACCACAATGACAACTGTAGCGGTCACACTACTACGATCGATGCAATGTAAAACATGATGGCAAACACTTTAAAATACTACTGGAAATGTTCAAACCCAACAATGTATCTCACATTAGAAGTCAATTGTAAAAATATAGATATCAACATGTCGGTAGTAAATACAGAACCTGTTTTCAAAATTTGGTTCAAAGTGCAAAAATGAAGTTCAACAATCGTATTGGTGCCAGAATCCTCTAAACGAAAAAAGTTTGTTTATTGAGCTTGTGTGACATTGTGCGATCGTTCCTAAGTATCAAGGTACAGTAGCATTGAGTTGCATTTCCTACTAATACCAGTGGTATTAGCTATTGTTATGGTGATAACTTGACGATGTGTATTATACCACTGTATTTACATCTTTTTCACATATACAACTACTGACATCAGATGGTGGACGAACTGAACCTCTTATAAACAAGGAAAGTAAACAAATGAATTGGATTAATAACCTTGGTTGAGAATGTTGGAATAACAGAGACTTGTATTACACACCATGGTTTGAAAAGAACAGTTTAATGGCCTCTTTATGTGTACATGAAATGCCATGAGAACTGTACATTTGTTTGTGAACTCAGCTAATAGGTAAAGTGGCCATAAAACTGTTCTTATCAAATGATGGAATGTAATACAAGTCTCTGTACTTCAAGCATGCTGTGCCAAGTGTTATCATTTGTTTACTTTCCCTGTTTGTAACAGGTTCTGTTTGTCTGTGGTCTGATGTCAGTAGTTGTACATCTGCATTCATATTCAAACCAGGTCACAGTGGTTGCAGTGACAAATATTTCAATCTAGCAATGATGTTGTACAAACACAAACGACGCACTGTACAATATTTTACTCACAACTCTCTCTGATTTATACAAATCTCACCTGTGTACAGGATTTTGTAAAAACATTTTTGCCATTTTCAAAACGTAGATTGACACTGATGAGTTTCTGAATACATATTTTCATTGGTTCTGGTATCAATGATTTATTGTAGAAGTAGCAATTTTAGAAATTTGTCAACAGATTTTCTTGAAAGATATGCAAAATATTTTCTATGAAACTAAGGAAAATATATGCACCTGTTATGACTTTGCCAAAGATATAGATTTATTTGAATAGGTATGACAAAAGAACTTTACATATTAAAACTCATCATACACACTGTCTACCCAAGTTAGTGATACTTTGACATTGAAAAGTGTTTTATTCACAGTACATGTTTATTTAGTTGTTAGCACATTTTATGCATAATTTAGAACTTTATTTTTGATTCCTAGACGCACTTTTGTTGCATATTGATTAAATGTAATTACGATGCTTAAAATGTTGACAAATATGGGTTATTGATGATGTTATAAAATAAGGAACTTCCAAGCATACCAATCAGAGAGAGTTGTGGGTAAGATAGTGTACAGTGCGACGTGAAATGTTAGTAAATGATTAAAAAAATGCTTTGAAGAGTATAAAGTTGACAAAATCACTGATAATTTACAATAATAGTAAGTTTATAAAAAAAATAACATTCCAAAATGTGACACAAGTCTCGCTATGAAACCAGAGTAATTTTTCCCTCTCACTAAAAAAGAGAATGTTACATTATTTACAGATACCATGATGGAATAATTCCACTAAAGGTGATATCTAATCAATATTTACGATCAATATTTTTGCTAAAGTGGTCATATGGATGAAGATTGTGTATTAATTTTGGATTTTTAATTTATAAAACAATTTTATCATGGCTTCCTACTTGAAAATCAATGTGAATCAACACTGACAAAGTCTGTATTTGTAACTTAATACAGAGCAAAAAGGTTTATTTTTTAAATGTGTAAAAATATTCATTATTGTACGTACACATTAATTAATGAGTTGCAAACAAGGACTTTGTTAATGTTGTTTCACAGTGATTTTCCAAGTAGGAAGCCATAAAAATCCGAAATAAATACCCCCAATCTTCATCCATATGGTGACTTTTAAGGGTGGTAAGCAGGTAAAATCTATCGGAGGTTCCCCTCATTTTACCAGAGATCGCAAACAAAATTAAGGTAGATTGTATGGAAAACTTTACAACTTTTACAATTTCCACATTTCTGTTATTGGGGTTCCCTAACCTTAGCAAAAAACACTGACTATAAAGTATAAACTTAAAGTTAGATATTTTAAAGAAATTTTTGCGATTGAAAGGTGTTCACCAGTTCCTATAGTCTAATTTTTGCACGTTACTAAGCCCAGTACAATGGTCAAGAAATTTCACCTTCATATTTTGTCTTTGGTGAAAATTTCCATGTTTACAACATAGTGGATAGGTAATACGTTTTTGTAATCTTATATGAGTTTAGTAACTCTCTGTGTTTGTAGAGACAGGAAGCTATTTTCTATGCAGACTGCACTGAGAACAAGTCAACCCAAGACTATGGATGATTACTAATACATCCGTGTCAAGACAAAAAATTACATCATACTTGAAAGTTTTAAGTAGAGAGAAAAAAGAAAGAAAAAGCTTTCACCAGAATACATACTCCTTGTCTATGAGATAGAGAAATAAATATCTATTTTAGCCACATACAAAGCAAGGGTTAGTTCAAAATACAAAAACAGTACATCTGCTTTATTCATCATTTTCATGTACTATTTTAAGATGTCCACTTCACTTGTTTGGGTAGATACAACTAACATTTGTTCTCAGTACAGCCTGTTTGTAAATAGCTTCCTGTCCAAACATAAACAAGACTTTGTTCTCAATTATACTCCCACTGTGTACAGACAGTAAAACTGCTGCTAACCATCTACTGCTACTAGAACAGCAACTGAGGCAATAAAGTGTTGCCATTTCATTTTATTACCCTGAGGGCTGTTATGTAGCAATTATTTCCTGAAACTGAAAGCCAACAGAAATAGCTGCTACATTAATTCTTGTTTAGAATTCATAGATAGAAATCTACAAATGTATTTCAAAATTTGTTTTACCATGTAACTAAAATGCAGAGACAATAGATATATGTAAGTATTGATGGGTGCTTACTTTGATTCTTTCTGTTAAACTGTATGTTATTCTTGTAATTTCAGTTGTAATGGATGGTAGAGCATACACATATGAAACACTTGACTTGACAGGTTGTAATGCCATGTTAAATAGTAACGATGTGAGTGAATATCTCCCAATGGTTTAGAGGTAAGTAAGAATAACAATTCTCATCAGACAGAGTGTATTTTCCTAGTGACGCAATGAAAACTTGTCTCACGGTGGCACATGTTGTACCTTTGCAGCAATGAATAGGTCTGTGGTTTTATGATAATGAATATACTGTAATGTCACAATAACTGTAACTTTCTCTTATTCTTCATCACATGAAAAATACACCCAACTTTTTGGAAACAATTCAAGCTGTCTTACTACTTGCTGTATATACATTACCGTACCGGATGTTATCAGCTGTACATTCTGTGTTGATGTGTTCGCTGTACATTGTGTGTTGATTTCTTTGGTACATCTTACATATTACAGGCACGATGCGATGCTTCGTCATTTGAGAGTGTCCGCTGTACATTCTGTGTTGATTCTGGAGTCTGGTATTATGAAGTAACCATTATTACACCCGGTGTTATGCAAATTGGATGGGCAACAAAAGACAGCAAATTTCTTAATCATGTGAGTGTGTAACAGTTGTTTCCATAGTAACATAGGATTATTCTTTTGATCAGTTTTTTTTCTATAGCTCTGCCAGACAAGTTTTTCATACCTAAATACCTAAACTTAAACTTAACCTGAACTAAACTTAACTAAACTAAATGGTAAATTAGTGGACAGTGATATCTCTCTGCACTTAATGTCATAGATATATTCAATAATTCCTTGATAATTTCATATCGTTTACCACCCTCTACAGGAAGGATATGGTATAGGTGATGATGAGTTTTCTCTCTCCTATGATGGATGTAGACAACTGTTCTGGTACAATGCTAAAAGTAGAGCACATTCACATCCAACGTGGCAGCCAGGTATGACAATGTCTGTCTGTCTGTCTGTCTGTCTGTCTGTCTGTCTGTCCGTCTGTCCATCTGCCCATCTGCTCATGTCTACATTTGTACGGCTGTTGGCATAGTATGTATGTGTGTGTGTATGCATATGTGTGTGTGTGTGTGCCTTTATGTCTGTTTGCTTGCGCATGTATGTATGTATGTATGTATGTATGTATGTATGTATGTATGTATGTGAGTGTGTGCATGCGTGCGTGCGTGTGCATGCATGTGCATGCATGTGTGTACGCGTGTGTGCATGTGCATGTATATGTATATTTGTTTGCAAATGAAGAAAGTTACAACTGTAGATTTATTTTTGTTGTAGGAGATGTGGTTGGATTTCTTCTTGATTTAGAGAAACAAGAAATGATATTTTCATTAAATGGCAACACTTTGCCACCTGAGAATCAAGTCTTTGAATCAGCTGGGTAAGAGAAATTTCATTTGTATTGCAAGTGGTAGGACTGTAAGAACAGAATAGAATTACAACATTTGACACAGTGCACAATCAGAAGCCAGTGAATGATCTCCATTGAAATTCTGTCATTATCATGACATTTGAATACATCGCATACATGAATACTAAGTGGCCAGACATTTTACACTAGATTTTGTTATACATAAATTTCATGTGTGTATCTTTCAAGGAATATACGCTCATCTCAGATTCCAGCTGATGTTTCCAATTTTGCATGTTTGCATGAAGTTAGAGTCTGTAATGGAAAAAGTCTTTCACAAATCTCTACTTGAAGACAAAGTGATGAACGCAGAGACCCTATTGAATAACTTAAAGTTGAAAATTGCTTAAACCAATCATACACAGCAAGAATAACAAAGTATTTCCAAAAACTATCGATCGAATAGAACCTTTAGCCTGTCTTGTTTAGTACTTGTTTACTTATTCATATATAGCATTGTGTTCAAACCAGTGAGTTGTGTATTTTAGATACTAGATACTAAGCTAACAAGACATTTCTGTTTTGATTGCAGTATTGGCTTCTTTGCAGCAGCTAGTTTTATGTCCTTTCAACAGTGTGAATTTAATTTTGGTATGATGCCTTATAAATTCCCACCATCACAGAAATTTAACAGTTTTAATGATCATGCATTACTAGGTGATGAAGACAGGGTTATTCTACCAAGGTAAGTACTTCCTGGGTCAACTTTGAATCCATTTAGCAAAGTAAGTACTTCCTGGGTCAACTTTGAATCTATTTAACAAAGTAAGTACTTCCTGGGTCAACTTTGAATCTATTTAACAAAGTAAGTACTTCCTGCACCAAATTTGAACCCATTTCGATACATTTTGCTGAGTGTTATGTTGTTATTGCTCAGTAATCGACTCAACTTAATTCCGATGTAATCCAACTCCCGGCAAAGTGGTTTGGGTGAGATGGACTTGAACTTGTCATTTGTATAGTATATGTCACTTGTCTGTTTGTCAGCAAGCTCAGCACACAGTCAGAGAGGAGAAATAGATATTCCAATGTTCCTGATCCTTACCAGAATATACACAAGAATTATAATTCCTGACAAAAGAAATTCTTATTTACCGCACAACACTTTCGAAAATTCCTACAATGTTATGACTGAAAAGCCAAGTAAACAACTCCTAGACTGTAGCCGTGATTTGCTGTGATTTGATGTCTATATGTCACAACATGTTGATACGACAGTGATAAGCTATTGAATGTCTGTTCGTTTTGGTAGGACAGCTCTCTGAAAGCTAGTTTTATAAACCTGCAGTGTACAGTTTTAGGACTTCCACTGTTTACACTATCTTGATCACAGGATGATTAGAATTGCACAACAGAGGAACCACTATCAGCCACTTGTGTAATCTACCACATCAAACAATATTACTTTTAGTTTATATCTATCTTAGTAAACTGAAGCCTCGGCTACCAGAGTCGTATTTCAGAGTTGGGAGTTTTGTATGTTCTTTCAATTTGACCATTTGTTTATTTGGTACAATGTATAAGTACTGATTTTATGTTATATTTGTTTGCTCTATCATTACCACCTTACAGGCACAAGAAGCTAGCCTTGTTACGGCATATCAGTGAGAGTGAAGGTGCCTGCAATCTCTGTTTTGACAAAATGGCAAATACAATGTTAAAACCATGTGAGCACAAGTAAGTAGTATCAGTTTTATCGTATTTCCAAATTTTGCTACTTCAATTACTCTCAAACATTTTACTTGTGTCCTACGTAGAAAAAAACATTGTCAATATTCTTTTGTAATAACAAGCATTGTGAGTCAACTTTGAAAATTACAAAAGTTGTCTACCCATACACTTTATTTATATCTGTATTATATGAAATACCAAGTGAATTGAACACTGGTGGGGAAGGAGACTTAATGTGAAATGGGCCATAGAAATAAACCTTTACTGTTAATCTGTTCAAGAAATGTCCAACCCATAGTTAAAATTAAGAGTTGGGGTCACCTTACAAGTACATGTAGATACAATAGAGGTCAAAATGATGTAAAAAATTGCCATTTTAAAATCCAATATGGCCACCAAATCCAATATGGCCACCAAATACTGCATTAACTATATGGGAAATTATTATTGTCAATCCCATTGAAAACAAGACAAGAGACAGACCTCAAAATTTCTTTTATTATTTCAAAAATACCATAAGCAAGTTTTCTGATGACAAATATTGGGGAAATGTTAAAAATCTTTATGTGAAATTCATCTCTGAGGCATATTGTACCTTAAGTTGCTTTAAATGAAATTCAAATGACCAGTATGAAAGGAATAGACACAACTGTGATTTTCAAGATAAACTCAATTGATTCGACCCCTGTTTTATAAACAATTACACTCTTTGGAAAGTCCAATTCAAACAATCAACGCCAAGTGATCTGATAACAGGAGGTTGTAAAATATAACACCGATATGTAGACTGAGTGAAGTTGACCTTACTAGAAACACTATTTTTAATAGACAATCTTACAATACAATGGATTGAACCTTAGACTGAGATTGAATACAAGACATCTATTTTACGACCTCCTGTTATCAGATACCACACTTAGTTGAATTGTACTTTCCAAAAGAGTGTAATTGTTTATATACAGGAGTTTATCTTGAAAATCACAGTTGTGTCTATTCCATTCATGCTGGTCATTTGAATATCATATATAGCCTTAATAATATATAGTTTTTATTGCATTTCCAGGCCTCCGGCCCATTTGCAAGGAGGTTACAAAAATTCAAAGTCAGATCATGACTTTCAGTTACAGAGTGCGTGAAATCAAGGGATCTACATTACAGTGAAATCAAAGCACAGTTACATACAAACATACAGAGGTACGGTAAAGTTATAAAAAATCAGAATCAACACTTAACTTGAAGACAAAATTTCTTTACGTCTCTGAAAAGCCTTATAGATATAACTTGATAGTTTTCTAAGGACAGCATCATCTTTTGAATTTACAATAAATTTACATAGGTTAGGAAACAGTATGAAATTCTCTGGAATAAATTTCAATCTCAAATCATTATAAAGGAAGCATTCAAACAAAAAATGGTACTCGTCTTCAATCATATTTCTTTTACAAATTTGACAAAATCTAGCCGTACTTTCTATACCCTCATGTCTACCTATTTCAATAGCTAAAGGCAAACATGCACACCGAAAACATGCCATAATCTGTCGTACTTTAAAATCACAGTTCAAAAACAAATATTTCTCGGGTTCAAGTAAACTCTTAAAATTTACATATGTACGCAATTTAGGTTTAGACTGTATATGAGTCCACCATAATTGTTTCGAAATGTCTTGTGCTCTTGCTACAAATTCGCTAATAAAGGTATCCTTATTTCCTACTTCTTGACAAAGCCATACGTGTCCAAACCCATAAGAATATAAAATATTTTTAACAGAGGATACCCAGTTGTGTCTACCCATTAAATCTAAATTATATAACATAAGATACGCTTGACGAGGCAATCGATGGGGAGGTAGCTCGATTAATTTAAGCCAAAAATTAACACAACGTTTAAGTGACCATACGAAAACTGGTACGCGTCCACACTCTCCTACAACTGCCTCGTTAGTCGCACTCGGTGGTAAGCCCAGAAAGACCCTACACCATCTACGCTGAAGACGTTCAATAATATCATAACACTGATAGCCCCATATTTCAGAGCCGTACAGGATAATGGGTTTGATCATTGTATCAAACAGCATGAAATGTATGTCAAAAGGGAAACCGCCAATTCTTTTACTTGCAATTAACAAAATATTCAGAGCTTTGTTTGCTTGCTCAGCTAAAGTAGCAACGGCCTTGCCCCAAGTATTTCTGGAGGAGAGAAGTAGACCTAAATATTTGTAATAGCTTACAACATCAATAATTTGCCCATTCAAAACCCATTTTTCCGATTTGGCTCTATGTCCCCCTTTCTGAAAATCATAATTTTCGTTTTGTCCATATTTACCTTCATTTCCCATTTTTCACAAAATTGACCTAAAATATTGATAAGTCTTTGCAAGTATACAACTGTATCCGCAAAAATAACAACATCATCTGCATATAACAATGAGAAAAGGTCATGCAAATCCTGTGTTAATTGAATGCCAATAGAATCAGAATTAATTAACATATTATTTAGTTCCTCTATAAAAAATGTAAATAAAATTGGGCTGAGCATACAGCCCTGTCTAACACCAACTGGACAATCAAAAGATCTCGACGCAATTTCACCTGCCTTAACACAAGACTTTACACTTGAGTACATTGAACGTAAAATGGAAAACATATTGCCATCAACACCAAGAACAGAAAGCTTATACAGTAATAAAGAATGGTTTTCCTTATCAAAGGCTTTAGAAAAGTCAACAAATAAACAATAGAATTTGCCTTTTCTGACACTTAAATATTTTTGAGTTACGGCATGCAAACCAAAAATGTTGTCTACAGTGCTATGATTCTTACGAAAACCAGCCTGACAATCGGAAATAATATTGTTACTGTCAGCCCAATTTGATAGCATAGAGTTTAAGATAGACGTGAAAATCTTCCCAAGAACATTCAATAGTGATATGCCCCTATAGTTGTTTATGTCATTCTTGTCTCCTTTCTTAAACAATGGAATGATGACCCCTCGTGACCATGTATCTGGGAAATTTCCAGATTCAAAAATTGAATTGAATAAGACAGAAAGAAAAGGCATAATAATATCTACAGAGTATTTGTAAAATTCACCAGGTAATCCATCAGGACCAGGAGCCTTTCCAGATTTCAAACTTTTCAAACTTGCCAATATTTCATTTTCTGTGATCGGAGCATTTAGATCATTGTCATCTTCAACTGGAGTAAATAACGAATCCAAATTCTTTAAGGTATCATCAACTGACTGTAGAAAATCTTTATCACCACGCTCTGAATCCCCACGTTGCTGATAAAGATTACAAAAATACTCGTACCACTCATATAAGCTTAATATATCATTTGAAGCATAACTTTTACGTTTGATAAAAGAGTTCAGAATTTCCCAAATATTTGAAGAACCAACTTTCGTAGCTTGCCTGAGTTTCTCCCTCACAACATTCTGATAAATTTGTTTCTTTTCTCTGCACGTAAACTTCCATTTTCATCCTTCCCAATTCTGCCGTTCAAAACATGAATATTAAATTTCTTACATAAATCAATCAAAGCCTTACCAGCAGGTGTTATAGCCTTGTCTTTAGACAAAAATCGTCAGACACATACTGTACATTATCTAATGCAGGAATGTGATCAGTTGCATCGTCGATTATATAATCGTTCAATTGACCAATCCTTGCGTTAAAATCTCCTGCTAAGATTATACATTTGTCTAAATTTACACCCAGCACATCTGTTAGATGGTCACTCAACTTTTCAATCTCATCTGTAGAATTTTGCGGCCGAAAATAGCAGCAACCCAATATGATGTCCTTGTCAATATTTAATAAACTTTTGTCGAAAGTGAGAAAAACGCAATTTTCTAACGACTTGTCATCAACCTTCAAAATCTTATCTACCAGAACCTGTCTAACATAAATAGTAACACCGCCACTAAGACGTCCCCTATCTGACTTTCTAATTGCTGGAAAAGAAAAGGCTCGATAGCCATGTAAAAAACTAATTTCGTTTTCCTTACAAAATGTTTCCAAGACACAAACTATATCATACTCTTTACAAAAATTTACGACATCTTCGTTATTTTCATGTCTTTTCAAACCACGAACATTCCAGGTTAGCAATGACACTGAATTCGCGCACCGCTTGTTCGGACCTTGGCCACACCCCTACGAAGAAACCAAACTCCCATCAACTCCTCGGTGCTTAAATAATCGTTCCACTATCTCATCGGAAAATTCGTTTACTCGAAATTCTCGTTTACAGTCCGACTCTACAACAACAAGTTTATCATACTGTAGATAGGCTTTAACGCTTGGGTTGCCTTCTATCAGGGTTTGTCTATATCTTAATAGCCTTGCACGTATATTGCGTACTCTCCTTGAAAAATCTTCCCCAATAGAGATACCGGTACCTTTTAATTTAAAGGCCTTGTGTAGAACTTGTTCTTTAATCTTGAAACTTCTGAAACCTGCAACAATAGGTTTAGAGCCTCTAACATGTGGTGCGTTGGTAATTCTGTGTACACGTTCAAATTCCACATCTCCGTCCACTTTCAGCTGGTCATGAATAATGTTTTTCACTTCTTCTTCCGAGTCCACCCACTTTTCATTTTCTCTGTCTTGTGGTACACCAAAAAACACCAGATTGTTACGTCTGCTTCTATTTCCTAATTCATCCTTATCTCTTTTGATGACATCAATAGACTTTTTCATATCGCGTAAAATCGAGGTCAACCAATTTTCAGACATTTCTCCCGAAACAGCCATATTGCCGTCTACTTTTTTTGCGTGGTAATTTTCAGCTGTAAAATTCTGTAGTTCAGATTGAAAAGCTTCAAGGCCAGCTAGTTTCTGAGTGTTTTCCGAAGTTTGTTCTCTCAATTCGGACAGGTCGTCTTCCACATTGTCTATTCTCGTTTGAAGCAACGTAAAGTTGGTTTTGAGATCTTTAGTTTCTTCTAAAATGGTGTCCAATTTTACGTGAAGAGTGGCAATATCCTCTTTTGTAGCTGCCTCTGAGCTTCTCAGTTTGGGAGGACCAGGGTTTTGTTCGACATTGCCGATGATGATAAGTAAACCAGCTAGACATACCTTGATGGCCAAAGACATCTGACAGTTAATGAGCGGGATACAAAGGGAAGCCATCTTGGGTAGCCTTAATAATAAATTTATTGTAAGCTTACACTGCCAATATTGTAAGTCCTTCAATCCTTGAAACATTTCAAAACTAATTAGCTGATTTACCTCTCTACTAGTTATTGATGGTACTATGTACACTGGTTTCTTTTTATACCCCAATGTAATGAGAAACCCCTCTGATTTAGATGGGGGGGGGGGATTCCATCTCTGTCAGCAAAACTTGTGAAAACACCAACGTAATAAAATACTCAAAAGAGGAAAACAAAAAAAAAACATATAAATGAAATTGTACATGTTCAGACTCAGTTAATTTATACAAGCTTTTGTTTTTCCTCAGCATAAAGGTTTAATTCTTATTACTGAAATACCACCTAGGCAAGTCATTAAAAGTAACAATATTTGATTTCTAAGTTGACATTTTGACGTCCATTCTACACATGCATTACTATAGCTGTACTATAGCTGTACATGTCAACTTTGTTTTACTCCCTAGGAGCATGATATAAAATGATGTTACACAGGTACCAAGATTTGACTCAATATTATGATCTTTCTACAGGGGGCTGTGCATGGAATGTGCAATGCAAGTTGAGACATGTCCACTGTGCCGAACTTTCATAACAGTACGAGTACACAGTGGAACTTTCATAACAGTATGAGTACAGGAAGATGAGAAAGCGTCATAGCAGACAACATGTTTTTGTATGTACATGTACAAACTGTAATTTACATGGACACAGTATATCATAACAAGGGATATTGTTTTTTTTGTTCTTTTGAATGCATTTACCATCAAGATAATATTTGTTGTACAATATTGAACCATAGTTTTAATACAATATGTACATGATTACTCTTCAGTATTCACTTGTATCAGAGGTCATAAAATCATGGGTTTTTTTAACACATAGATTCATAGTTTCTCATTGAGCTAGATGGTGTGAAGAGATCTTAAGATTCAAAGTCATAGATAGAATCTAGACTACATAGCATACAGCTTTGAGACAAGGGTTTTAAGAGGGATAATGTGGGGTAATATTTTTGTCATCGAAGGTATGTAAAATAACTTAATTGTTAATCAGCAACAGGAGATAATAATGTTTGAGTGCCATCAACTTATGTTATGAAACGTGGGAAGGGATTGCTTCCGAAAAGTATGCTATAATACTAATCAGAAAAGGGGTGAGCTAATCCAGTGGTTGATGGTCCTGGACTACAGACCACTTCTTTTTAATAATGACAACCTTGACAACAATCAGAACCACTAGATTGGCTGTAGGATCACTGAATTTTTGTAGTTACCTGTCTGGGGAACACCAGATTACAAATGGATTTGTTACCCCTGAATCAGTTTGTGCAACCCCTTCCCGGGTGACAATATGCTTCCAAATAGCACCCTCTAGTGGCCAAACTATACAATCTTTTGTTTTTCAATAATCAAAGCATAGTCAACACAGAGACTTATTCCAAGATAACTGGTTATGACTATGCCTAACCAAATGCCACAGCTTAGCTGGTTATTTTTACAAATTTAGAATTATGTGGTCAAGCAAAGAAACAGAATTTAATGTTGATATTACTGGCATTGCAGATGGCTAGAACTTATCAGACTTGTATATGTAGGCCATTTTGTGTAAGTGAAATTTTGTGTACACTGATGAAAAAAAAAACGTCATTCAGAAAACTTTCGTGCAATGTTCTTATTTTCATGCAGGAAAATCTTTTCAGTGTTTCAGTGATTGTTAATACCCATAGATGAATAATTCTATGTTTATGTTTATACCATTTACATACAAATGTTTTGGTTTTTTTAGACCAGAAAGTTTGTTAGTCAGAGTTTAGAGAGAGTTTTGTCACTAATTCTCTAGTAAACAAGCATGTATAGGAAATTTAAATATGACATGAACTTTAGACTGTAAGATACGTCGTGATGTTTCACCCTCACTGGCCTCCTCTAACAGTAGGTGGAAGGGGTTGGTCGATGTGTGAGGGCGCCCTGTCACGGCGTACCTTACAAACTACATGAACTTCAGAAGATGTCAAAAGACCCCATCCCCCCACTTCACTCTGTTTCTCTATCAAACAGTTAAGATATATAGAATATTCAGAATTTGACACTAGGTCCTCCCCCTCTTCCCAACCGGGACTTTATGTTTTCATGCAGGTGTAGACAGCCATGTTCTAATGTGATATTTGCTAAGACTTGCCAAAAAGTCAATTGTAAATTGCCATATTGAATATATACATTCACTGTAGTACATTCACTTTGAGTATTACATTAGTAGTAATCCAGTACAAAAACAGTTTGGTTCTTTGACTAGTTTTGCACTTGAGTGGTCTTTTTCATGAAGAAATTCAAGTATTAGGGCAAACACTTTGTATTTTCGAACTTCATGTAGTAAAATTGTACTATTTCATTCCCCGAGAAGTCTCATTGTCAGTCAAATTGGATGTATTCTACTAGCTAGTGGTTCACAGATTCTTCTATGGTGTTTGCATACTTGCTGTCTTGTACAAATGCTACTTTTATGAGTTTGTGCATATTAAATTAAAATTTTATTTTGTCTCTCTCAGACTTAGCCATATAGGTGAAATTAGTGTTGTCATGGTAACAGACCGATTCAGAGAAAAGTAAGCTAGCCAACAGATTCATCAGTTATCAAGAGATCAATTATTGCTTAGGTAAAACACCCCCCCCCCCTTTTTCTACATCTACCAAGGTTTTCAACCTCCTTGCTGAGTCACAACTGTTGGAAAACCAGTTTTGTGCATGAACTCCATCACCAGCAACAAAGTCAACCATTCCACCACCTCGTTATAATAATAATCGTATAGGGATAATGTCATTTATTGGTCCAAATGAATTTAGGAATTTGTTGATATGGTAACCACTGAACAGGGTGCAGGTGTCTTATATCGTTAAACCAGGAAACTGGAATACCTTGGGAAAAGCTTTGTTATTTTGCAGGGTCAAACTATGTTGCAACTCTTAACATGCACCCTCTGCATAACCAGTGTCTCTTTAGTCTGTGAGTAATGCAGTGATAGAGCGCCCTCACACATCGACCAACCACCTTGGCCTGTGAGGGCAGTGACATGATGTATCTTACAGTCTAGTATATACTCCATCAAATTTCAAATTTTGAAATTATTCTTCCTTCAAATTATCATATTTATTCAGAAGAGTATAAAATTTACAAAAGTATAATAATAATAATAATTATATAATAATATGGTTGTGATCATAATGTCATATTCCTGGAATCCTGTATTTCTGCTGTTGAGTTATTACGTTTTCAAATTTTACAAATTCAAAGACATGGAAATCTCCAGAGAAAAACCATTTGGACGATGATATTAATAATTTGAAAAAATTATTGTGATGATTAAAATGAAGTTACCAGCAACTGTCGAAAAGTGAGCAAGAAAACTAGTTGTTACGATGTAAAACAACATAATTGGTCACCTTGAGTCAGGGTAATTTGTAAATGACATTACTGTGGAGCTTTGGGTTACGTGAAAATGGAATGCATTTCATTGCATTTTGGGTACCCAGAGAAGCCATGAGCTAGCTACATGCGCTAAATCTGTGATTCTCAATAAATAAATTGTTTCATCTCAAGTTTTACAGGGGAGGTCAACAAAATAATGAAAGCTGTGGCCAAATTTCTTTCCATTAGTCTGTGTATGACTTACATATAACAAGCAGTCTGCCAAGTGTAAGAACACTTACATCTGCATTTTTAAGAAAGTATAGCTTTAGTTGTATTAACACCCCTATTTCCTGCAGTAGAATGGACTAATCCGTTACATTGGCTATGGAGGGTTGTTTCAATAGACATGTAGATAGGGGTGAACTGTTTAGGGAATGATCCATTTGGTGAAATGACTTTTCAAATTTACTCAACTTTGTTATGCTTATTCCTTTTGTCTAGTACAGCATTCTATGGTGGTTTACATTTTGTAATATATAGCTCAATAAATTAATTATGTATGAAATTATGGGATATATGTGTCAGGGTTCCATGTCAGCCAGAAAATACCTTGAAAATCCTGGAATTTTAATCCACTCTGGAAATTCCTTTGAAAGTCCTGGAATTGTAGACCACTCCTGGAAATGTCTTTGAAAATCCTGGAATTTCAACCACTCCTTGAATGTTGAATGTCCCAGAATTGCAGACTAATCCTGGAAAGTCCTGGAATTTCAAACATCTTGTAGAAATTTCTTCGAAAGACCTGGAATTGTAGACCATTCCGGGAAAGGCCTTTGAAAGTCCTGAAATTTCAAACTACTCCTGGAAAGACCTTCAAAGTCCTCAGAACCTCACCAGGAAAGTCCTTGACTGTTGTGGAATTTCAAATAACTTTTCAAAGACCTGTTATTTATTCTATGTCAAATCTGTTCACAGCCCAGTAATTTAATAGTCTATTGGTACAAATCCAAATATCACTCTATGTATCTCATTGACACTAAAACTCCTGAAAAATGTTATTTGTGTAAAAATAACCCCAAATGTCATTAAAAACACTTAAAATTGAAGTTTTTGTGAAAGAATGGACCGATAAAGGTCATATTTACCATTACATGTGCATGGCTGTGTTCATTTATTATGTTTTAATACTGTGTGATATGCTATTTCTCAATATCTTGAACTTGTTGGGATAGATCTTTAGTATATCACCAGTTGCCATGGTATCTGGTTGCTAGGATGTGCTGTAAAACTTACAACATTAACACATCTCTTCATATTCATGGTTTTATAAGTGCAACTGGACTTCTTGAACATGTCTGTCTGTGTGTGTGTGTGTCTGTCTGTCTGTCTGTCTGTCTGTCTGTCTGTCTGTATCTATATGTGTCTGTGTGTCTGTGTCAGTCTGCGTGTGCACGCTTTACTTGGATGTCCAGCAGATTCCATTCCTGTGATGTAATCTTGTTGGTATGACATACAAACTTTTACTATGGAACAAACTCAAATCTTTCATAACCTGTTATTCTATTGTGACCAGGAGTAAGTATAGTCTGTAGTATACGCCATGATGGGGCGCCCTCACACAGCAGGCTGGTGAGGGCAGAGTGACACAACAGTATCTTACGTTCTCGATTGGGTACTTAGCGAACACATGAAATAAAACACATCACAACAATATTTACAATTAATGTAGCTCAAAAGTTGACAGATGTCTTTATTACTGATTAAATGTGGATGCCGAAAAATACATGAAATGAAAAATTCTTTACTGATTCAGAAGTACAAATATATTCTTTAAATCACAGTCGCTTGTAAACTGTTATTCCTTTCCTAAATGGTTTTATTCTTGTCTACGACGGTCCTAATACAGAACAATGACGTTATTATAGGTATTGGCGATATTCTTATAAAATCGGTAGCGATGTCATACCCCCCCCCCCCTACTGTTGTATGTATGAACCAAAACTTATATAGCATCACAGAAACTAGGTATGATAAAACAGGTATTATGAATAACATGGGGTCAGAGGTTACCAGCACTTAACCCACCGTTGGGATAGATCTTTACCATCTATCCAGATTTCATCTTCTTTTGAGAGGACAAATTTGAATATTCCAAGATTTCGTAAATAATGTTGGGGTCAGAGGTTACCAGCACATAACCCACCGTTGAGATAGATCTTTACCATCTATCCAGCTTTCGTCTTTTTTTGAGAGGATAAATTGAGATCTTTACCATCTATCCAGATTTGATCTTCTTTTGACAGGAAAAAATTGCATATTCCAATATTTCATGAATAATATGGGATCAGAGGTTACGAGCACTTAACCCACCGTTGGGATAGATCTTTACCATCTATGCAGATTTCATCTTATTTTGACATGAAAAAAATGTGCATATTCCAAGATTTCATAAATATTATGGGGTCAGAGGTTACCAGCACTTAACCCATCGTTGGGATCGATCTTTACCATCTATCCAGATTTCATCTCGTTTTGAAATGAAAAAAATGTGCATATTCCAAGATTTCATAAATATTATGGGGTCAGAGGTTACCAGCACTTAACCCACCGTTAGGCTAGATCTTTACCATCTATCCAGATTTCATCTTCTTTTGAGAGAATAATTTTGAATATTCCAAGATTTCGTAAATAGTATGGGGTCAGAGGTTACCAGCACTTAACCCACCGTTGGGATAGATCTTTACCATCTATCCAGATTTCATCTTCTTTTGAGAGGATAATTTTGAATATTCCAAGATTTCATAAATATTATGGGGTCAGAGGTTACCAGCACTTAACCCACCGTTGGGGTAGATCTTTACCATCTATCCAGATTTCGTCTTCTGTTGACACGATAAATATATACATTACAAAATTTGGTAAATAACATGGGGTCAGAGGTTACCAGCACTTAACCCACCGTTGGGATAGATCTTTACCATCTATCCAGATTTCATCTTCTTTTGAAATGAAAAAAATGTGCATATTCCAAGATTTCATAAATACTATGGGGTCAGAGGTTACCAGCACTTAACCCACCGTAGGGATAGATCTTTACCATCTATCCAGATTTCATCTTCTTTTGACGGGATACATTTGAATATTCTAGGATTTCGTAAATAACATGGGGTCAGAGGTTACCAGCACGTAACCCACCGTTGGGATAGATCTTTACCATCTATCCTGATTTCATCAACTTGAAATAATTACGTCAATGAATGAAGTTCGTTAGAGAGGGTAGGGAAGGGAAGGAACTTTACTTTATTTCTTGAGAAACCCCCTAGGGGCTTTTCGCATCGCTTCAATGACCACAGACAAGTATGTGTTAGTTGTCTGTGCAATGACGAAGTAGATATCACACACTGAAAGCAAGAAGTTATGTTGGTCGTATTGTTATGACGTCATGAGAAATACTTTTTGGGCACAATGATGCTAAAGTCGACTTTATACATTTTGTCTTCAAACATTGCTGTGTATTATAAAGGTATTCGTAGTATACTTCTTACTGCACTGGGATAGCGTCTCTAACCACCATTTGCTATTGACTGATCAGAACTCAATACTTACTTACTTAGAAATGATATACTCTAAAAATATATACTTTGCAAACAATTGTTCTTGCAATGTCAGAAGACAAGTGTAATGTCATGAAAGGTATGCACGGACATTATCCTACAATAGTTGAAGCTATAGCTAGGTTTTATGTGAATATTGTGAATAGTGTAAAGTTCATAAATATAACCTCATCAGTGATAATCCTGAATCTGTTTTCGATGGCAAATAAAATGACGGATACCATTATAATGTGGTATGGGGTATTAATCGATGGGGATATTGAAAGTAATCTAAATTAATCAATTGCTGCACGAACCTTTGCACCATGAAGTTAAACGAAAATGATAGAAAATTGAAACAATCGTAGTTGTCATAAGAGTTTTCAGATGATACTAACTCGGTCCTCGAAAACAGTTGTATTCGTATGGCGTACGTATATGCGTAGTGGATTGCGCCCTCTGTGTTGAGAATGGTAGTAACGCTTGTTTTCGGGACGAATGGTAAATCTGCTCATCTATAGTTGTTTTTAGTCGTAAATAATGTTGACTGCGAGTCTAACCTGGACATATGCACCTTTCATGACCTCCGTAACATAAAGAGAAAGTAAATTTTCAGTATTTTGAATCCATGTACTTACAAATTGACGATTTTCTGTGGTATATGGAGAGAGGACTGTGCCGCCGCTTTCATCGTCTTCGCTCACAACCGAATTATGGAATCGTCATCGAACGAATAGTAGATGATACACGTGACCGTACGGTATTTTTGTTGCCCTTGGCAACTAAGTTCTCTGACTTGTGTGTGCGCATCAACAGTAGCTATCACACAGATCTCGTGTATTACGAGACTCAAATGGTCAAGAAATAAACCGTCAAAATAGAGAGAAATCTTGATAAGCTTGTGGAAGGAAAATTGATACATTTGATGTATACGTACACAAAAGGTTATCAGAGGGAGGGGAAAAGTCGCGATAAATGTTTAGTTATAAACTTGCTTCATTTGTATACGTAGGTGTATGGGTACAGTGCTTTGCACATTAGTGTTCACTGTTTTCATTTGATACAAACATGCATACAGAAACCAATATTAAGAAACTGTACATGCTACACTCTGAACTATGGACAAGAGATCGTTATTTGACATATTTGACATCGACAGTATTGACAGTCTAAAATACATCAAAAGTGTAATGATGGTGCTTTCTAAATTTGAAGACAAGACCAAAAATGTCAATCTTGCATTTCAAAAATGTCAATCGAGTAGCACGATTGGCATTTTTGAAAGCTGACATAGTCGGGGAAAACTTTCCATGATTAATATTTTTGAAAAAAATGTCAATCGTGCAATCTGTGTAATCCAGAAATATTTTAATTAGCACCTTCTGATATATTTTGAATTTTATAGCTGAGATTTTCCTTACAGAGAGGGATATGTATGGAACAAAGAATAAATACAGTGATGAACTATGTTTTTCTTGTTTTAGGGGTACAATGAAAGTATTTGCTTACTTACTTACTTACTCACTCACTCACTCACTCACTCACTCACTCACTCACTCACTCACTCACTCACTCACTCACTCACTCACTCACTCAATCACTCACGCACGCACGCACGCACTCACTCACTCACTCACGCACGCACGCACGCACTCACGCACACAGGCAGGCACGCACTCACTCACGCACGCACGCACGCACGCACTCACTCACTCACTCACTCACTCACTCACTCACGCACGCACGCACGCACGCACGCACGCACGCACTCACTCACTCACTGACGCACGCACGCACTCACTCACTCACTCACTCACTCACCCACCCACCCACTCACTCACTCACTCACTCACTCACTCACTCACTCACTCGTTCGTCATGTATAATGTGCATTGTTTAAATGGTTGGTGTAACTATAGTACTGGGACGATGCGTACTTTAAAATTGGCATATAATAACACAATGTGGTTAAACTTTGACTTATTAGAGGTGCAGTCGGCATTAGTAATATCTGTGTAATCCAGAAATATTTGAATTAACACTTCTGATATATTTTGAATTTTTGTTACCTACCAAGAAATCAGCCAATGTGATAAATTTTACATCATAATTTTCAATATTACACTTTACAGGTGAAACTACTGCAAAACAATAATTGTTATCCAAGGTTTTGAAATGTTGTATTTTAATTGCAAAATATCAAAAAAGTGGAAGAAATCAAAATAACAAATAGATTAGGTGTAAATTTTACATCATTTCATCGAAATCTGCTGCATTTAGTAGATGTGTTATATTTTAATTCGTAGACACACTTGCTCAGAATCCCACTTTTTCTCCGGTTTCTGAAAAAAATTGTAGCCTTGTTTATGTATAGTTAGGTAATTGTTTCTTTGTTTGTTAAAAACTCTACTTTTGTATGGCATGACATGTAAATATAATGAACCTAATAATGGTGTGATACAGTTTGTAGAGCTTTAGATAATTGGTAGTCTGTAAGGTACGCCGTGACCGTCGGGGCGCCCTCACACATCGGCCAACCCCTACCTAGACGAGGTCGGTGAGGGCGAAACGTCACTACGTATCTTACAGTCTAGATAATTGGCTAACCTTGGATAGTATTGTCATGTACCAACTACAGCTTATTAGCCACATGTAGTGGTACGTGTAAATCTTGGAATACAGTGACATTTATCGACTATGATTTCATTGAAATCAGGGAGATAGTGATACAAACGGCAAATATCCTTGACTTTGTTAATATTTTTCCAGACGAGTCCGATATATTTTATTCAGTGACGTACTGTTTTATTGTAATAGTAAAGGTGAGTGATAAGAGTGTTGATTTGGAATAAAACCTAAACAATGACATACTTAGACTGTAAAATGCGTCGCTGAGGGCGCCCTTTTCACCCCTACCTATGGTGTAAAAATGCACCCCTCCCTACAATGTAAAATGCGTTGCTGGTGGCGTGCTTATCATCCCTCCCAAGAATGTTTTGTGTGTACGTTTTAATATTACATTTTGTCATTAGTGTATGTATATTGTTTTATTTGTGTATTTTATTTACTATTTTCTTTGTATTCTATTTTTTATTGTTTTTTTCTCATCCTGTTATTGGACTATGCCTATTGGATGGTATGTGAATAAAATAAATAAATAAATAAAGATGTCGCCGGGTGCGTCGTTATAATCCCTCCCTCGACTAACTTAGTCTCGGTTACCTAACCTCACCGCTGATGGCTCACTTCATAGCCTAGGTTGAGAGTCAGGGTAACCGAGATTAGACTGTACCAGACTATAAAATGCGTCGTCGGGGGCGTCGTCGTCATCCCTCCCTAGACTGTAGACTACATCACTGGTGGCATCCTTATAATAAAGGGTTCAAAAGAGCGCCCACAACGGCCGAATTTTCTTTTGTGATCAGGATTGCCTATAACCAATCTGATTAAAATCCGATGTAGATGTCGGCTAATCGTTCATTTTGCTATAATACTTCGTTATTTAGCCTGAATTGACGTACCTTCGTGGTACGCATGTTTACGTTTTTATCCTGATCGCCTCCTCTGATCGCCTTCTCTAGTAGAGGAGGCGACCAGAATAAAAACGTAAACATGTACCATGAAGGTCAATTCAGGCAATATAACGAATGTAAAATAGCAATGAACGATTAGCCGACATCTACATCGGATTTTAATCAGATTGGCATATAACCAGCACACAAACATAAAACACGTCACAACAATATTTCCAATGTACCTCAAAAGTTGATGGGAATGTCTTTATTACTAATTAAATGTTGGTGCCAAAAAATAAAGGAATTACTAAAATCCATAATTGTTTACTGATTCAGAAGTACTAATGTATTCGTTAAATCTTGAGATACAAATACTCTGTCTGATTATTTGCTGCGAGGCGGCTACGAAACCCTTCCTTCATGCTAAACATTTACAAGGCAAAAATGACCCGAGAAGTGAAGCGAGACTAGACGAGACATAGCTTGGACAGCGATCTTGATGGGTGTACAACTTACAAGGAGGTGCTGAGCTCTAAACAACTTCTTCAGCAACACCACTCGGTTGAAATCTATTGAAACAATCAATCTTACACTCACAATAACACCATCTAATCTGAGTACGGCACAATGAAAGACATGGGGGAAAAAGCCTTGTTTATGGAACAATACAGTAAAAGTATATGCTGACTAGACAGATTATCATTTCACCTTGGCTTGTTTACTTTGCAGTAATATCTCAAAGAATTATCAATGAATTTACATGAAACTTAGTAGAAAGATTAATAATGTAAGGACCCAAGTATGTGTTTATTCACGTGTCTGATGGTATTTTGGTTACATTGTATGGTATGGTGCCAACAAGTCTTGAAAACTATAAACAATGTAGCAGTTAGAGAGACGTCTTTCGAGAAACAATTTGGACCAGCTGTCCTTGATACATCTTGCTTTAGTCTATCAAGAAAACATACATCATTCATCACTGGTCAATAATAAATTGCATGATTTCTTAGGTTAGGTCATCGAATCAACTGCAAATTTTTCCATGATTTTATTTTAAAATAGTTCTGTGAAAAAAGAAACAAACACCAGTGACTGGAGGAAATATAGTAGATGTGCAAGTGGAAGTAAAAGAAATATATTGACATGGGACATGCACAAGAGGAAATATTTAGCAAGATTTTATATAAATGTTGAAATAAAAAAAATTAATATTGATATTTATATAAAGGTTAGAACAAAAATTCTTCATATTGACATGTCACAATATAATGTGATTCTACTTATAATAACTGATCATGAGCCAAAAAAATCATGTTATGCTATATTATTTTTATATATGAATATAATAATTTTGATTTTAATTAGGCCATGACAATTAATATAGTCCGGTATATTATGGACAGAACTGTCTTGTACCTACAGAAACTTGCTGAGTAATATTTGTTGACAATGGCAATAAGCAAATGAAAATATAAATCGATTGCAAAGGTGCATATTTAGACCACAAAAATTATCAACTATGTGGACTCACTGGACAAGTGATAAGTTTTCATAATCTTTTTTTCACCCCTTCAACCTGTCCTACTAATGTTCAGCTTGGTATAGGAAATGAATAGAGAAACACATGTAGGTTCTAAAAAACAAGTGTGCAATACTCCATGGATCTGCTACATGCAGGCTGCAAGAGAAACAAAAAAAAAACATAATTGACAATAAACAAGAAATGGTCAGGCACTACTCAAAATGCTATGATTAAATAAAGTGAAAAAATACAATCAACACACACAATCAATACTGACATAACCTTTTTTTTGCTAGAGCTGTTAATTTACAAAGATTTCACAATGTAGTGTTCTGATGCAGCCAGTGATGACACTAAATTAGATATTTTTACCACTGAAGAATATCATCGACAATTCAAATAAAATTACATCACAAATTACAAATAATTGCAAAAGTGATCAACACATTTTTCTCAACAAGAGACATTTGACTGGTTTTGGTATGTAAATAAAAATTCTCAAATGTTGGGTGTGAAATCATCAAGGTTTTGAATAAAATTGGCCATTGCATGTTTGATATATGGCTTTACATAGACAGACCTTGGACACATTGAAATAGCACCCACCCCTTTTTTTCAGGCACAGAACAAACAAAAAAAATCTTTTTCAAATGTCAATTTATTTCAATGAATGACCTGCAATTGTACATGCTCAGTCATTTATGATTTACCAATTGAACCTTGCCCTTGTATTTTAGCAAGATATATGGTAAATGTGTGAGAAAAATGGTAACATTTACATACTTCATAACCTACATGTAGAGGCTCTGGCACAGGTAAAAGGAAGGAGACAGAGCTGTGGGAGTGTTGTTTCAGTGTTTTTTGTTAAGGGCGGTAAGTAGGCAAAATCTACCTGAGTTCCCCTTTCATTTTACCTTGATTCCCCATCCCACCACAATCCTTGTAAATAGTGTATGGGGTAACTGTCAGTTTTACCAGATTTACTACTTCTTGAATTGTTACCAGGGTTCCAAACCCTTAGCAAACACACTTTCCATTAGAAGAGTACAGGACAAATTTAGTTTCCTCAAGAATGCTGAAATGGGGATTTAATGGATGATGCAGCAAGGCAGTTGGTTATTTTCATCTATTTCGATGAAATAAAATACAGCAAATCAAACTGTCAATTTATGATTAAATTAGGATTATGTTGCTTAATTGACACACACTAGTACTTCAAACTTTCTAGGTGCAAGAAAACCTAGATTTATTCTTAGATATTTTTACACCAAATGTGATGTTTTTATTTATTATTATTATTATTATTATTATTATTATTATTATTATTATTATTATTATTATTACAAGTGAAGGGGTTTAAAAAGTATATAATAATAAAGCATTGTGTGAGAAACAATTTAGAGGAATGGTGCCTTTTGGTCCTATTGTCAATAAAATGCATCCGTTTGAGCATATATTAGCTTAGTCTGTAAGGTACGCCGTGACGGGGCGCCCTCAACCATCGGCCAACCCCTAACTGTGTGAGAGGAGCCCCCCCCCCCCCGATATTTGTCTGAACAGCTCGCATCACGACCGAGCAAGGTACAGACAAATACATTGTTCTGTAATGATTTATAAAGTTGCTGATGACATTCCCTGAAAACAATATTTGCAATGCGTCTCACAATATTTGTAATATTATTCCGAAACCACTGCTGTTTTCAAATCATCGTAGACTTTCACAACATACTGTTACAAATATTCCATGAAGTGTTTAGTAGTAGTATTTCTACTACATTGTATGCAGCAGTACATTGACAGGTACAAAATTTTGATAATACAGTGTTGCAAAGTTTACTGAAAAGATAATCGATTTTTCCGACACCCTACAGGCGCTCTGAGCTGTGTAGTGTAGTGCGAGTGTTATAAAATTTGAGCCAGGTTTTTGAGCTATTGCCGTGCTTATTATATTGTGGAGTCAAATGATGTATCCATTCGTGGCAAAATTTGGCCTCAGATTTCTGTTTGCTATGAAGACAGGTGTACTTGATATTTAAGGACCATTTACAAAAATAAAAGTTACCAACGTTAGATTTGTTTACGAATTACGTCACTGTACCCATCAATGTCGCTCATCAGATTTCACACTAAATGCTTCCCATCAGAAAATTTAACTGAAAGTAAGGGAATTTATGATCGTAACATATTCAGTCATAAAATAATCAGGTTTCTGGCAATTTCCATGACTTGTTTAGAAAGATTGCAGTTCAATAATATTTGGAAGCAACAGCATAAAGTTAGTGCTAAATATTACGTGATCACAATCAATCGCAGTCAACCAGATGCACATGTGGTATGTTTGTGCCTCCTGTATGGTGTACGGACGGACTGGCCTGTCTGTCAGTGTCACATTTGCTTCTTATCGTCAAGATGTTGTAAGAATTTGAAAATAGTCTGTGTCTGATCAACAGAATTTCTCTTCCACTAAAGTTTAGACAACATTTAGTTGTACTCACTCATGCAAACGTTGTTGATCATGCTTGAGATGTCACACTGACCTCGTTAACTTCGACGTCCTTATGAAAATAGGTCAAGGGTTAAATTCACCTAGAACACTTTCGCTCGTGATTGCCGCGCAATCGTCAAATATTTTCTAGATATCTTATTTTACACTTTGGGCTTTTTAGTTTTGTCTGATAACCAGCCACCTTGAAAACTATGTACTCACGTTATTTGATTTTCTCTTGATTGCGTTCATTACCATCCACAGAGTGACACGAAGCATTTTCGTTGTCTTTCAAAAAACTTCCCGTCCCGTGCGTGTACTGAAGACTCACTGTACATGTGGCATGGTGTATCGTCTATGACTATTTTTGTCTTGTAAAATAAAATTTGAACATGCTGAAGAGAACTATGGCTAGGAATGTCTTATTTTTGTTTTATCTATTTATCATTTTGTTTTGACGTATTGACTGTACTGTGTTATGACCATATATGTTATATGAATCTGTGTTTGCCATGATCCAGGTAGACACAACAATATGGCAACACTGAATTGCAACATCAGTACAGCGTTGTGTCTTTTTATGTTGATTTCGACAATGATACATGTTATAATTATGTATCAAAATAAAAGCAATCAACTCTCGGTAGTCTGCTATCATCATGAAGCTGACTTGCCTTTATATCAGTTCAAACACAATTTTCGATTTCACTTTGATCATGAGCCACAAGCGGGGAACTACTTAATTGGTCAGGGAACCAGTTACATTTACTGCTGGCCTTCAAAACGTTCGTTGAATCGGTAAAGTTTATTGTGATGACCATTGGCAAGTATAGTGTGTATATTTTTTAGAGTGTTGTGTTTCTTGGTTCATTGTGCACGATTGAAATAGAAACAGGTGAAATGCACATAAAATCGTAATTGCTAATTCGGGTTGGAAACGTGGTAAAGGCAAGGTACTAACCAGTCTAACGCAACGTACTCCTACTAATGCACGAGTCAATGTATGAATGCCCGAGGGACCCCACCTCGGGCGATTCGAGACAAATGTGGGGGATTAGACCGTGTTTGCCATGAAACAATGCCCGAGGGGGTGGGGCAATTGCCTCATTCACCCCCTAGTCATTTTCACGGACGTAAAAGAGTGGTTGTGTGTCAGTCAGAATTTGTGAATGCCCCACCCATTAGGGTGGGAGAAATGTTGGGAGTATTACTTCTTTTAGGTGGTGATTTTCCAGAATGTCTTGCCCCAGGGAGTGGGGAATTTGACAAATTTTATAAGACTAATTTCCAAATCCCCCACTATGCCCCGAGGTGGGGGGGGTGACATTGACTCCTGCATAAGGCACATGTTGAAGCCTGTATTACATGTAAACAGACGTGTCGTGTAGTTCTCAACTTGTCATACTATACTATACTTGCTATACTGTAATGTACGATGAAGCAAACTGAATCTTTACAACAACAACAACAGCAACAACAACAACAACAGCAACAATAACGACGTTACAAAGAGATACAGAACAACAGGTTTTAGGTCAAATACATGTATCGGCCATGGATATACATGTATGTTATGCAATTCCCTAGAAAGTATACGTAAATAACCGTTCCCCCACATCATCTCAGTTTCACGTTTGCTCGCGATATAGACATCATTAAAGATCAGTGGATTCAGTGTACTTTATTAGGCAACCGTTTATCAAAGGTAACCAGTACTTATTATTCATAGAAATACTCCTCAAATTGATGTCATAAATATCCCACACCTCAACAGACACTCCGAAAAAACACTGCATATTAACATTCGCCTATGAAATGTCGGAAAAAATATATGCAATGTCCCTTGTTGTTTTAACTCATCCATAATTTTAGCAACTAAGTTTAATGTAAATTAATGATGATTATTCCTCATCGTCGGCAAAGTCATGTAAACAATACATTTGTAAGCTGGCGAGTTTGTTTCTATCGTTGTCTATTTCACTTTGTATGTGATGTGTGTACCGCGGTACCGCATATGCAAACATACGACAATAGCCCCATCTACGCGTAGGTCGTCCTACCTGAGGCAGTCCCAAGTCATACCTGAGGTAGGATAGATTTGTGTCTACACGTAGGAAGGTTACAGCGTGGATGTCGCGCGTTCCGTCCTGACTGTACATATAGGACGAAGTCAGGAGGGTTTCAGGAAACCTCTCAAAGGTGTCCTAAGTCAGGACGGTTTCAGGACAGGTTCAGGACGCGTTTGCGTCTACACGGGCTTCAAACTATCCTGAAACCTACCTCAGGTAGGATTTTTAGTGCCGTGTAGACGGGGCTACTAGCTAGTGTAACGCACTTTGCTACATTGTATTCAATTCTAGTGACGTCATTCACCTCGCGCACACACAGTAGTATTAGTAACGGACGCCATTTCTCACACTCGACACTTCGCAAGCCTTTATGATCGAGAATTTCTGGATAATTTATAAGTATTCCTGTAACAATGAATGCTACCGTGATGTCACTTGTCCCCGATGACATGAATGATATCGGTGTCTGTTATCGTCTGAATTTGGGACCCAGAAATACGTACATACGCATGTACACACATCAAGTTTCACAATACTAACTACAGTGTCAGCTGGAGCAGCAGACGATCTTTGAAACTGTCGGATTTTGAATTTCTATCCATAAACAAACGATATACAGTATGGAGTCGCGTATGTCAACTTGTACTCAAATGTATGTGTACACATTTGGAGATTTTGTGATGAAAGACTGAACCAAGTTGACAAGTGTAGTTCGAATTCTCAAGGACTGCTGGTATTTAGGTATTTAGTAAATTTACAATTTATTCTGGTGATTTTTAGAGTTTTACTTTTAGAATTGCATAGGTTTGATACAGATAATTTCAAAAATCATGAAACCTTGTTACAACAGATATCACCAACCCATACATTCCAACAGCAATGATGTTTTTTTCCTAAATTTGAAATGTTTAAAGTGTTTTATGTCTAATTTGTCAAAAATTCACGTTATATGGTTATTTTGGTTACCATGGCAATCGATGTTATTAAATGACCACTTTTTTGAACTCAGCATGACAAAGTACCCTTGGTAGTAGGGTCAATGTGCAAATAAGAAGATATTTATCAGATTTAGAATGTTGTTTGTGAGATGTATGTGTATATAATGAAAACATAATTTTCACGTCCACCATACGTTTCCATGGAAACAGCTATCCAATTTTATACAATTTATGTTACATCAGGTAGCACTAACTCATACATGTCTAATACAAGGGCATTTTTTCACTGTATTATCTTTTTTTTCAATGTTTTATGTCAAGTTTTGGAAAAAATGGTTAACATATTATGGTGGTTTTGGTTACCATGGCAACAGATGTTCATAAAATGACCCCCTATTTTGAACTCAGCATACAAAACTACCCCAGGTAGGGTGGTTAGTATTGAAATAAACTTGATTATTATAAAAATTATTATTACTATATACTTATTATTTAATTATTTAATTATTTAATTATTTTTTTGGGGGGGGCCATAAACATTTGTTTAAAATTGACACTTCAAGATTGACTGAAAATAGCATTTTATAAAATAAAAAGAAATAAACAGTACTAACTAGTCTATAGCTGTTTATTGTATGACAAATAAAAGAAGCACTGAAAATAAACCTCATGTATGGAATGTACTGTTGCACACCAAAAATGCAACAATTAATACTTTTGACACATACTAACAAGTATTTACAAAGTGTTTTACGTGACTGGAAACTTGCAAAAGGCGCGAAAATGAGAATGGCCTAAGTGTGTGTGTGAAGTTAAACCGGTAAATTTATATCAGCCGATACATTTTCTGAACAGGCTCTAGTCTAGAGTGCAAAGTTACTTGCTTCACGCACGGCCCCGGAACCTGTAATAAATTCACGACGAACTTTTACTTGCATATAATAAAGTCACTGTCCCGGCATGCACTACGTTCCGCCGGCTTTTCATAAACAAATGTTACAACTATTATTCGGGAAAACTTGACCATAAACAAATATGCTGGATTACAAAATAACTAAGCAATGACTAGACTGAAAGCAACATTTTCAAAACTAATTTACTGCAACTACCACAGCATGTTAGGCGTCGGCAAGACGTAATCAAACTCTGGAAACAAGACAGGTAAAAAAATCACTGTAAACATTACCTTGTAAGTGAACTGCTCATATGTAATCACGCGTACGCACGGTGACCATTGTAATATATTGCCAATGATGAAGCAATGAAGGCATGTCAAAACAAACATATAGGTACATGTAGTCAATAGACACACACTAGAACTACTGTATACTTTAATATTTATATTTCATAGATCATTATTAACTTTATTTTGTTTAAATACCAAATTAGAAATGTAAAATTTTCTAAACGGCTAAAATAAAGTGTTATCTTATCTTATCTTATCTTATCTTATAGGTGTTATCGTGGGTTATACTTCCATGGCCTTACCCACAACTTGAAGATAAACAAAGCCGATCGCAACAAGGTCAAGGACGTACACCATCGAGGCGAGATTGATCGAAACACACATTTTTCACAGATATTTTTTTTACTAAAATTGTTGCATAATTACTAATCTATAATAATAATAATAACAATAATAATAATATCACTTGTAAAGCGCCATATATCCTAAAAGTCCATAGGCACTGAAACACTACAAAAGTGATAAAAACTACTAGTGGAAAACATACTAAAAACAGTCTCAAATCTCAACGATGTTCAGCTTTATGATAGCCATTTAATATTTTGTTTGTTCTG
>NC_135555.1:22560224-22627724 GCF_964340395.1 Glandiceps talaboti | reverse complement strand
GGGGTTGGTATAATTCCCCCCCCCCCCAAAAAAAAAAAAAAAAAAAAATCAAAAAATCAGAAGGTTTGATATTGCTCAGTGATCAAATCAAGATTATATAAGTCTTAATGTGGTTTTTTTTTTCTAATTCAGACTGTAGCACCACGGTCCGTTGATGATGTCTTTGACAAGATCCGTACAGCTGTGTACAAAAATGGTATCCGTACCACTGAGTTTTTCCGTGATCACGACAGACTACGTAGCTACATTATCACCGAGAACCAGTTCATCTGTGGTCTGTCATTGGCTGTGGGCAAGGAGGCACAGTTATCACGCAGTGATATACAGAAAGTGGTGGATTACTACAAAATCAAAGACAGCAGAGTACGATACAAGGAATTCTGTGACCTGATGGAAAATGGTAAGTCTTGTTGAAAGAGATCAATGAAGTGAAATGGTTAGGTGACGTCACAAAAAAGATTGTATGTGGGAGGGAGGTAAAATTTCAATGTAAGAATATAGACATAAGCTAACTCAGTAACATCTGCCAAGCACAAGGGGACAAGCTTTGATGAAAATTCTCTTCACTCTTTTCATGAAGGGATAAGTAGGAGTGTATAAACACAGTAAACCCATTCAATGACAAGTGAAGACGAGGCAGTTAACTGGATCATATTGATTGCTTTCTTGTCAGATGACTAAATAAAAAATCTTTTGGAAAATAAAAAAAAATATTTAAAAAGAAAAAAAGAAAAATGTTCATCCGCCCCCTGCCCACCCATATCCAGGGGGGTTACAATTCTGCAAGTTGTTGACGAAAATAGATTTGAAATTCAATTTTAATCGGACAATTGTATTAAAGAAAATAAAGGAGCATAGCATAAAATGTTGGTGTATACATTTTAATTTTATGGTGCATTCTTACCAATCAACTTGCTATCTATATATATAATTTATAAATAACATGGGATACCGTCATCATTTCACTTGTTTGTATCTGCAGCATTTAATGACCCAGACTTGGAGAAGAAACCAACAATGGAAGTGAAAAGACCACCACTAGGTGCTTTGTCCAGATATCTCAATCCATTGAGTGATGTAGAAGAAGCCAGAGTAGCTGAGGTATTGATGGATTTGTCAGTGACCATACAAGAACAACGTATCATGATGTATGCCTATTTCAAAGACTATGATAGAGTATGTACAATTTTTAACTCTTTTTTTTTTCTTTTGAAGGAGGCTTAGTTTTTAAACAGGAAATTGAGAATACACCGCCCTCACTCAAATTGGAGGTATCATCACCTCATAGTATCGTTTCTTAAGAGCTTTGTTTCTTGGTATTCTGTAGAAGTGTAAATCAGGGATTTTTTTCGTATTGTTCAGACATCGGGGAAAGCAGGAGTGTTCTATGATTAACTGAGTAACCTATACAATGTATACCCCCAAGGTACACAGACAGGAAGTAGAGCGCCACCATGGCAATTTTGGAAAGGCCTATTATAAAATCTTTTCAATACTTGTCTATCTATAGACAATACAATCTGTTACATCCCAGAAAAGCAAGTTCAGTGTGTACCACTATCATTTATAGCATAAATATCAGGTATATAAGTGAAATCATTTTGCTTGGGTGTTAGGCCTAAAAATAAAAATTGTGCGGTTCCGATTACACTCAAGTTTAGAATAGGTGGGGTAGGTAGATGTTTTGGGAGGTTTTTTTGGATTTTTTTTTTTCATGTGTGACTAGTTCAGGTAGTTATGTTTTCTGTAGTTTTCCATATGGTCTCTCTCTCTGTTATTGGCTTCATCTCATCAGATGTACAGCCATTACAGATTGGAAGAACAGTTTTATATTGTCTTTTTAAGTTGATGTCATTTTCCACATCCACTATTTCTTGCGAGACTTCACAATTTTCGCGATTTTATTTTATTTTTCTCGAATACATTAAAAAAAGTTTATGGTCAGCGTAAAAAACTAGGTGGGGTCGGGGAACCGGAACCAAACAAGTTGTTTTTTAAGGCCTTGTAGGTTTCAAAACTCTGTGACACTCAGTCCCAGTTCAAAGAACCATGAAGTTCATTACAAGTTAATTTCTGTCTTTTCAACAGAGCAAAGCAAATACAAGAAACATCACATTTTCCCAGTTTGGTCGTATCTTACATTTCTTGAGTCTCAATGTGCAATCAGAAGACTTCAAGTTACTTTGTCGTAAATTTGAAGACCCAGAACGCCGTGGAGATGTCAACTATCCAGCATTTGTCCAAGCTGTGGACAGAGGTAATATATCTGATTTGTCAAGTTACAATCATTCAATCCAGAAATTTACTTCAGTTAACTTTCTGCGCCCGTACTCTCACGAGCATAGCGAGTGTAGTGTGGCGTACTCAGTGTATTTGTATGAGTGCTTGCAGTGTTTTCTGCACCTGCACTTTCACTCACCACACTTGTGAAAGTGCAGCAGAAAGCATGAGTGCAGATACCCTGAGTACCCACACTGGAACTCATGTGGCATGGGGTTCTGTTATTATATATGTTTATCTGATATGGCAAATTTCCATAAAAATCATACAGTGCAATCACATGATTTTGTGTGTAGTGAACGATTGCGTCCTCACTTGTATATCATTTGCATACAGCTAGGTATGCAATAATGTTTTTGATATTGCACTGCAGTGAAAATACCACTAGTATGTGTGTGCACCAGTGCAAGTAATTTGTGGTACATATCTAATATTACCTTGTTGTTGTTGTTGTCGTCGTCGTCGTCGTCGTTGTTGTCGTTGTTGTTGTTGTTGTTGTTGTTGTTGTTGTTGTTGTTGAAGAAGAAAGGGTAAAAAAAAATGATTTCTTCACTATGATAAGTTAATTTGTTTTCTTTCTATAATTCATTTTCAAATTGTGTTCCTTACCCAAAAACTCATGCAAACTTTATTAAGATAACACTAATGCAATGACCTGGGATTGAAACATAGTCCTTTAAACTTTAAATTTGAGATTTGTCTGCCACACTCATATTTTTTGTTAATGATTGTTATACATTGTCTATTTTATTGCAGAGTTTGTTGGCTTTACTATTGGAAGTGATGAAATGAAATGAAAGATGCAGGAGATGCTTCTGTTGTGACCAAGAAACCTGTTGATATCAGTAAAGTCAACTTTGAAGAAGTTTTAGGCAGAATACGACATCATTCATTAGTTAATAGGATCTGGGTAGGAACATGTACTTTATTTTTTTTATCTAAGATGTAAAAAGGAACGGTAGGTACACCAGTACACTGGTGGGCTAAGTGATGGTTCACTGCAAAAGAAGGGAAAAAAATTCAAGGTACAAACATACACGTATGTGTGATTAGTGTGTCCTCTCAGCCAATTTGACACGCCACTGATGCACACAATATCTAGTGACGCACCAAAATTTGGCATTCCCCTATCTCTTTATACTATGTGGTGACTCACAAGAAATCTCGGTTTTTCTCATTTTGACTCACAACAACAAATTTTAGCTATCATTAGAGGGCACACTGTGTGGTTGAAAACAAGTACCAGCCTCTGTACAAAGTGAAACTTTTACATTAGAAAATGTATACATTTGTATACTTGAAAAAATATACATACTTGTACACTAGAAAACAATGTATAAACTTGTACACAAGAAAATAATGTGTACATGTTTACATAAAAAATATATACACACTTGTACACTGGAAAAAAACCTACCGGATACTAAAATCAATATGTGTGATAGATATATGTATATGTATATGTATATATGTATGACGTTATTTATGTGGTATTTTTTATTTACTAATTCTTCTTTATCTTTCAGGTGAATGAATACTTCCAAGACTTTGATCCGCTACGCAATGGTTCAATCTCACAGACCCGTTTCCGTATTGGTCTAACAGCCATGGGTTTGAGTACTATGGGACAGAGTAACTTGTCCGAGGCAGAGTTTCTTGCTCTGTGTGCTTACTATAATGATCCTAAACACCCCGGTAGAGTACTCTGGCCAAACTTCAAAGTAGATGTCGACACAGGTAACTATAGCAACAGTGTCCATGTAATGTTAAAAAAAAATTGCAATATATTTTTCGTTTAGATGTGTAAAGGCCCACTGCAAAGTAGGATTTGAATTTAGGTTTGAAAATTATTTTTTTTGCCCCAAAAAGTTGGTCTAGAACAAAAGAATGATCTCAATTAATCCTCATTAAGATAATTAACACTGATGTGATGGCCTAGGATTGAAACATAGGCCTTTAAGATATTGAAAAGTAATAATAATATGATATAAGATTTCTATAGTGACTGTACTAAAGTGAAAAACTTAAAAATCCTAATCTAATGTGGGCTTTTACATCAAGATGAAAAATAGATTGCAATTTTTGTCACTAAAGAAGCTCGGTGAGCGTTCCCTTTCTTACACTGCTTCAGTTTTGAAGTCTTCACTCTTTGTCACTCTAACTCTAAGTCTTCCTTCCACTCTGCCCTTAAAACCTACCCATTTCAATCTTAACTCTCACTCACTTACACACTTCTCTCTGCATCCTTACCATATTTTCAAATTGTCTCTCTGTATCCTCTCATTCTGTTAGTAGTTCTGTGTCTGCAACTGGAGCTCTTCAAAAAACAGGCACATTATAAATTCACTCTATTGTTATTATTAAAACTGTATTTGACCAACTTGCTAGATCGCATTAATTACAGAGAAATATTTGTGTCTTATAAATGTCATAATTTATTCAATATTAGTTGTCTTTTATCAAATTAATGTACATGAAAATAAAAATTTGATGTTCTGTGAATACCGAACTAATACTTAGTAACTTCATTTTTCATTAGTGTTTTGATTCAAATTTGATATTTAGAAATCAGCGTTTATATCAAAATGAGAAGTTGTCAAACTTATTTTGAATTCCTTGGATAAAGCTAAATGTATGTCAACACTTGGTTAAAACAGAAAAATACTGTTTCCTGTGTTGCTTAAGTAGGATTTATGGTTTGTGGATCTTTTTATCTATTACCAGTGTTTACTCAAGTTGAGCCAAACTTAGAGAAGACCCCAACAAATGAAGTTCCTACACAAGACACCTTCTTAATGGATAAACCTGGTACAACAAACTGGAACAACGTCGATGGAATGGTGGTTTCAATCGTAGACAACGTAATGGAGAGAATGCGACGAGCCATGCAACGACGAGTTCTCGCAAAGCCTTGTTTCCAGGACTTCGATCGTCATAATCGCGGCCACGTGACCAACTCACAATTTCGTCAGTGTTTGACGTATCTCAGCCTCACCGCAACAGAAGATGAAATGATTGCTTTGGAAATGAAATTTGCAGATAATTTTGGGTTTAATTATTTGAGGTTCTTAGAAGAGTTACAACCAGGCGTCAAACAAGACATGAAGTATCAGGAAAGATTGGTTGAACTACACGCTGTCAACAGTAGAGTGGTTAATCTAGAGAAGAATGCATGCACAGACGTCGACAGTGTTCTCACCAAAATCAAGTCCAAGGTGAGTGAAATCAGCAACAAACTGACAAAATGAAGTTCCTGCAAATTAATACATGAACTATAAAAATATCAGTCTGTGTTATAACTTATATCTTAATATTTTGGTATTAGTATTAATACAACAGGGACTACTATTTAAGAGTAGATGAACCTGTCATTTTTTTTCTTGAAAACTTCCACAAGCTCAATTTACATGATGTACACCATTTTTTTCCAGTATGATATAGTCTAGTTCCTATACAGTATTGTTTCCATTTACACCTCCACTCACAGTCTAGTTCCTATACAGTATCGTTACCATTTACACCTCCACTCACAGTCTAGTTCCTATACAATATCATTACCATTTACACCTCCACTCACTAGTCTAGTTCCTATACAGTATCATTACAATTTACACCTCCACTCACAGTCTAGTTCCTATACAGTATCGTTACCATTTACACCTCCACTCACAGTCTAGTTCCTATACAGTATCGTTACCATTTACACCTCCACTCTTATAGTCTAGTTCCTATACAGTATCATTACAATTTACACCTCCACTCACAGTCTAGTTCCTATACAGTATCGTTACCATTTACACCTCCACTCACATAGTCTAGTTCCTATACAGTATCATTACCATTTACACCTCCACTCAGTCTATTTCCTATACTGTAACAGTATCTTTACCATTTGCACCTCCACTCACTAGTCTAGTTCCTATACAGTATCGTTACCATTTACACCTCCACTCAGTCTAGTTCCTATACAGTATCATTACCATTAACACCTCCACTCACATAGTCTAGTTCATATACAGTATCATTACCATTTACACCTCCACTCACAGTCTAGTTCCTATACAGTATCATTACCATTTACACCTCCATTCACATAGTCTAGTTCCTATACAGTATCATTACCATTTACACCTCCACTCACAGTCTAGTTCCTATACAGTATCGTTACCATTTACACCTCCACTCACAGTCTAGTTCCTATACAGTATCATTACCATTTACACCTCCACTCACATAGTCTAATTCCTATACAGTATTATTACCATTTACACCTCCACTCACAGTCTAGTTCTTATACGGTATCATTACCATTTACACCTCCACTCAGTCTAGTTCCTATACAGTATCATTACCATTTACACCTCCACTCACATAGTCTAGTTCTTATACGGTATCATTACCATTTACACCTCCACTCAGTCTAGTTCCTATACAGTATCATTACCATTTACACCTCCACTCACATAGTCTAGTTCCTATACAGTATCATTACCATTTACACCTCCACTCAGTCTAGTTCCTATACAGTATTGTTTCCATTTACACCTCCACTCACAGTCTAGTTCCTATACAGTATCGTTACCATTTACACCTCCACTCACATAGTCTAGTTCCTATACAGTATCATTACCATTTACACCTCCACTCAGTCTAGTTCCTATACAGTATCGTTACCATTTACACCTCCACTCACAGTCTAGTTCCTATACAGTATCGTTACCATTTACACCTCCACTCACAGTCTAGTTCCTATACAGTATCGTTACCATTTACACCTCCACTCACATAGTCTAGTTCCTATACAGTATCATTACCATTTACACCTCCACTCAGTCTAGTTCCTATACAGTATTGTTACCATTTACACCTCCACTCACAGTCTAGTTCCTATACAGTATCGTTACCATTTACACCTCCACTCACAGTCTAGTTCCTATACAGTATCGTTACCATTTACACCTCCACTCAGTCTAGTTCCTATACAGTATCGTTACCATTGACACCTTCACTCACATAGTCTAGTTCCTATACAGTATCGTTACCATTTACACCTTCACTCACATAGTCTAGTTCCTATACAGTATCGTTACCATTTACACCTTCACTCACATAGTCTAGTTCCTATACAGTATCGTTACCATTTACACCTCCACTCAGTCTAGTTCCTATACAGTATCGTTACCATTGACACCTTCACTCACATAGTCTAGTTCCTATACAGTATTGTTACCATTGACACCTTCACTCACATAGTCTAGTTCCTATACAGTATCGTTACCATTTACACCTCCACTCAGTCTAGTTCCTATACAGTATCGTTACCATTGACACCTTCACTCACATAGTCTAGTTCCTATACAGTATCGTTACCATTGACACCTCCACTCATAGTCTAGTTCCTATACAGTATTGTTTCCATTTACACCTCCACTCACATAGTCTAGTTCCTATACAGTATCATTACCATTTACACCTCCACTCACAGTCTAGTTCCTATACAGTATCTTTACCATTTACACCTCCACTCACATAGTCTAGTTCCTATACAGTATCGTTACCATTTACACCTCCACTCACAGTCTAGTTCCTATACAGTATCATTACCATTTACACCTCCACTCACATAGTCTAGTTCATATACAGTATCATTACCATTTACACCTCCACTCACAGTCTAGTTCCTATACAGTATTGTTTCCATTTACACCTCCACTCAGTCTAGTTCCTATACAGTATCATTACCATTGACACCTCCACTCAGTCTAGTTCCTATACAGTATCATTACCATTGACACCTCCACTCACAGTCTAGTTCCTATACAGTATCATTACCATTGACACCTCCACTCAGTCTAGTTCCTATACAGTATCGTTACCATTGACACCTCCACTCACAGTCTAGTTCCTATACAGTATCGTTACCATTTACACCTCCACTCATATAGTCTAGTTCCTATACAGTATCGTTACCATTTACACCTCCACTCACATAGTCTAATTCCTATACAGTATTATTACCATTTACACCTCCACTCAGTCTAGTTCCTATACAGTATCGTTACCATTTACACCTCCACTCATATAGTCTAGTTCCTATACAGTATCGTTACCATTACCTCCACTCACATAGTCTAATTCCTATACAGTATTATTACCATTTACACCTCCACTCACATAGTCTAATTCCTATACAGTATTATTACCATTTACACCTCCACTCACATAGTCTAATTCCTATACAGTATTATTACCATTTACACCTCCACTCACATAGTCTAATTCCTATACAGTATTATTACCATTTACACCTCCACTCATATAGTCTAGTTCCTATACAGTATTGTTACCATTTACACCTCCACTCACAGTCTAGTTCCTATACAGTATCATTACCATTTACACCTCCACTCACAGTCTAGTTCCTATACAGTATCATTACCATTTACACCTCTACTCACAGTCTAGTTCCTATACAGTATCATTACCATTTACACCTCCACTCACAGTCTAGTTCCTATACAGTATCGTTACCATTTACACCTCCACTCACTAGTCTAGTTCCTATACAGTATTGTTTCCATTTACACCTCCACTCACAGTCTAGTTCCTATACAGTATCATTACAATTTACACCTCCACTCAGTCTAGTTCCTATACAATATCGTTACCATTTACACCTCCACTCACATAATCTAGTTCCTATACGGTATCTTTACCATTTACACCTCCACTCAGTCTAGTTCCTATACAGTATCGTTACCATTTACACCTCCACTCACAGTCTAGTTCCTATACAGTATTGTTACCATTTACACCTCCACTCACAGTATAGTTCCTATACAGTATCATTACAATTTACACCTCCACTCAGTCTAGTTCCTATACAATATCGTTACCATTTACACCTCCACTCACATAATCTAGTTCCTATACGGTATCTTTACCATTTACACCTCCACTCAGTCTAGTTCCTATACAGTATCGTTACCATTTACACCTCCACTCACAGTCTAGTTCCTATACAGTATCGTTACCATTTACACCTCCACTCACATAATCTAGTTCCTATACAGTATCATTACCATTTACACCTCCACTCAGTCTAGTTCCTATACAGTATCGTTACCATTTACACCTCCACTCAGTCTAGTTCCTATACAGTATCTTTACCATTTACACCTCCACTCACAGTATGTCAAAGTTGTTACTCTAGAAGTCCTGAGATGCATGAGATGAAATTTAAAATTCATTCACAGCCACCCACACAGTCATTAACATCATGTCTTTGTTAATCAATCTCAAAATTCTAACCAAATACACACAATTTTACGGCCATGTCACATAACGGCAATAGTTTATGTTCACAAACAAATCACATACACATAAAGAGGCCATAAAACTGTTCTTATTAAACCATGAAATGTAATACAAGTCTCTGCTGTTCCAACACGCTGTGCCAAGTATTATTAATCCAATTCATTTGTTTACTTTCCCTGTTTGTAACAGTTTCCGTTTGTCCACGGTCTGATGTCGGCAGTTGTTATGTATATTATGATTGAACTTGGATATTTAAAATAATTCAAGTCTATCATTTGAAATGATTTCTGAAAATTCAAACATCTGTTCTTATTTTCTCAGGTGATGAAAGAGAGGATTCGTATTTTGGAATTCCTACGTGATTACGACAAACTTCGTACAGGACGCATGAAGAAGGAGACATTCCGTCGTGCTTTGGATCCTGCCAATCTTGGTTTAAAAGGGTCAGAGGTCGCCATTCTTGAACAAGCGTAAGTATGCTCAATGTTTAACTCCAACTACACTATAGATGAGTGAGGGTGCGCCGTCACTGGGTACCTTATACATAGAATAACATTGCTACAGTTGATCCAGTGAGGTTATGAACAACAAACTTCATGTGAATATTGCTCATCAGAGTGCCCTCCTTTATAAAAATTCACGTTTCAACTTCATTTCAACTATACCTTCAACATTCTCTGATTTTGTCGATGGCTGGCAAAATGAAATACTAGTAAATGGCATTATATTATACCAGTATATTGATGGTGCAAATCAAGAGATCTGATTGGTCAAGACAACAAACTAAGACATCTAAAATAGTGACGAATGCACAGTCGTACGTAACACGAACATCATTGAAACGTTCATCATTGAAATCATTAAGGACCTTCAAGTAGTGAATAGATAGACCATCGATATCATAAACATCTAAGTATATAAACACTTGTCTCCCAAGAAGTCCAGTGAGGGCCATCCCTCATGGGTTCAGTGTTAATGTAGGAGTAAACCAGAGTACCTGAGGAAAGCCTGCGTTGTTCGGTAGAGTCAAACTGAACGACACTCTTCTTACAGTGTGGTAAATTTAATCAAACCCTGAATGGGATCGAACCCCGGCCGCAGTGATAAGAGGCAAGTGGTTTAACCACTCAGCCACCCATAACCCCAAGCATGGTAAATTCTTAATGCAATAAGTTACAATACTGACAATTAATCGCTATTCATCTCTACTCCTTCAGTTTCCAGTCTCCAGTAGATCCCAACTATGTGGAATACTTGAAATTCAATGATGAGATAGAAGGCATCTTTACCGTGAAGAATTTAGAGAAGGCACCGTTGTTAACACCACAACAATAAAATGTACCCGTAGAAGTGGAACAGAATGTACTCCCTCCGGAAGAAAAAATGTGCTTGCAGCAGACACTGGAAAGATTAGCTAATAGGGTATGTAATCAATTTAATTAATGGTTAATAGGCCATTCCAGATTGCAAACAGGAAATAGATAATACAGCGCCCTCGCTCATATTGAGCGTATCATCACCTCATAGTACTAGTTCTTAAGAACTTTATCCCTTGGTATTCTGTAGAAATGTAAATCAGGGATTTTTTCATATTGTTCAGACATCAAGGAAAGCAGCAGTGCTCTATGATTAACCGAGTAACCTATACCATGTATACCCCCAAGGTACACACACAGGAAGTAGAGCACACCATGGCAAATTTTTGGAAAGGCGTATTATCAGTTGGGGAGTGGTTATCTCATTTGCCTAGTACAGCTGCAGTCTGGGTGCAAATCAATCTCATTAAAATCTGATGTAGGGAACTGGGCAAAATTTCGTTATTTACCACCTACTTTTATTGTCATTTATTCTTTTTTTGTTCTGTCGACACATGATACCTACATCTGACACAATCAATTAGGAAAGCAATTTTGAACTTTTTGACTCATATTTTGAACACAGCAGAACTAGTGACATAGACATGCATTCTCGTGATGTAGAACGACCAGAGTATATATCCCATATCTTGGCTCCTGTATGATATAATAGAAAATATATCAAAGTGCAGAGCATATTTTATTAATTATCTTGCTCAGCCTACATGCATCTAAAATCAATCCTTTGTTTTGTATATTTGGTAGGTTCGTACAAGGAGTATGCAGTTGTTCCCACTGTTTGAAGATTATGACCGTGTACATAACGGCACAGTCTCTAGATCCCAATTCAGACGTGTCCTCAGTGAACTGGAGCTCAACAGTTTAGTCAGCGAAAGAGAATTCCAACTTCTATATGAACAGTTCCATGTCAAAATCGGCGACAAAGACGACGTTAATTACATCGCTTTCTGTGATGCTATTTATCCGTTAGCTAAGTTGGAGTGGAGAAAACCATAAACCAGAAAAGAAAAAAGTACTTTCTGAATTATCACAAAAAATGTGTATTACCAGGTTGTCGAAAAGTCCATCCATATAATCACACATTTACAAATTATCAAATCGTCCATAAATTGATATGCAAAGACCATTGTGCAGGATATTTTTTGAAGACTGTATGTATATATAAGAAGAAAAAATTGAACAGGACTTTTTATTTTGTTTGTTTCATAATTTCAGTGGCTTTGAACCAGATCAAATGTTTGTATTTTAATGTGCTACTACTCTATGTGTTATTAATAGACAACACATGCTATATATCCTATCAGCTGACTCATTCATCCGAAATATATCATACCATGAAACTGACACTATGGAAGAAAATATTGTGTGTTTTTGGTGGTTTAGCTGTTTTTTAGACATATATTAAAGACAATGTAATAAATTTATGAAAAGGTTGAATGATATAATATTGTGTATATTTCAAAATTTGTCTGTTTCTTGTCACTGAAATATTCAATAAACTCATTTGTATAACAAATGTCGGTTTTCTTTTTTTGTTTTATTTTTTGTATGCTGTGGTTCGACATTCTCAGAAGTACTTTTAACTTCTTTGATTTTTTGCACACTACTCACTAACATCAGTGGTACATGCAATCTCAATAGGCCATTCCAGACTGCAAACAGGAAATTGAAAATACAGCGCCCTCACTCAAATTGGGGTTATCATCCAATGGACCTGTTACCAGTTCCAAGATTCATTGCGCGTCTCTCTATACAATGCCATGTATTCTGTATGCACAGGTGGGGTTTGCACGCGCTAATGAGGGGGATGATTGTCACCTGACCATACCCTGGGTTTTCCAGTAAAATCCAACTCTGTCATCGATGGCATTCAGTCTTTGTTCTGTAAAATCACCCATAATTAAAGAGGTCAACATGTCTTACCATCATTTCCTGATGAAAATGTTATTTCAAATGTAATAAAGACTAAATCTAACAACATAAGTGACGTCCTCTCGTGCAATGCATCTTGGAACCGGAAAATCGACTATAGAAGTGTAAATCAGGGATATTTTTCATATTGTTCAGACATTGAGGAAAGCAACAAGTAACCTATACCATGTATACCCCCAAGATACACACAGACAGGAAGTAGAGCGCCACCATAGCAAATGTTGAAAATACCTATTCCACTAATCCTTAATATTTTCAAACTTTACAGATTTAAAGTTAGCTCTTTTATACATAATCTGATGTATCACAAGTCTGCACACTCTATTACAGATTACTTTACTCTTATAGATCATCCCTATGATACAAGACAAAGACATAGTCGTAAACTTTTTCTAGAATATAATCATACAACATTTGGTCAATCTTCCATTTCATACTCTGGCGTCAAAGCCTGGAATAATCTGCCTGTTGAGATTCAGTCTATTGGTTCATGCATAAATTTTTTAAAAAGACAGTTAAAAAGCTGTTACATGTATTCTCAGAATATGTATAACTGTAATGTCATGTACAACTTTTCGTAAATTGATAGTGGAAATTGTATGTGTATCAATTTTACTGTTCCATTGTTGTTTGTTGTGCTTTGTCTTTTTTTAAATGTTTCTTATTTGTGATAGTTCTTATAGCAATCTGTAATGTTGTATATATACACCTAAAAGTAAGAGTATGCTTGTTAGTCACTAAGGGGATACAAGTTTGACTAGCTTTGCTATTTCTTGATCCATTCTGCCATGTATTCTGTATATGTATCTAGTTTAATTTTAAGTAATTTTTATTATATTGGTGAATAAAAAAGTATTATTATTATTACTACTACTATTTATAATCACAATTTGACTTCCCCTCTACTACTCAATTCTAAGTACCTGTCATAGCATTTTATATCTTACTCGAGAGTCAAAATAGAACAAGAACGTTGACTTATTCTCACTGGCACCAAGATTAATGCGTGAATCATATATGAAGCAGAAGTTGTGGCATCAACCCAAGATGATGTGCCTAGGTAGTCAAATTCTATCTCAGGTTAAAAGAGAATCCCTAAGTCAGCTATCCTTCTATCTAAGTCTACATATCAAGCTCCATTTCCAGTCAGTGTGTGAAATTAAAGGAAAACGACTACTGGTCATAAAGACCGACAGGTAGCATAATGCTGCTGGTCCTTATGGAAAACTGCTAATCCGTAATCAATGCATGCATGCGTTTATCCATGCATCCATGCATCCATCTTGCAGTCATCCATCCATCCATCCACACACACACACACACAGAGATGGTGATTTTATGAATCATCATCAATGGTATTAAACCAGTTTCTTGACATGACAAGAATTGATACACAGTCCATCAAAATTACAATAAAAACGTTACAAGTTAATCTTTATTACTTTAACTACAATAAAGTCTCAAAATTTAAACACAAATAATTCTGTTAATCTTGTTCATCCTCATACTCGACAATTAACTTTTCAAACTTCTGAATTAATTCTCCCAGACCTGCTCTCATGTTAGGGGTATATAAACATGACTCTAGTATCTCGACCAAGGTATAACCATCAATTTGGTTGAATCCAGTGAGGTGTACATTAAAATATTTCTTGAGTAAAATGGTCAAATATGACTTCAATATCATCGCCATCTTTAATTTGTGGCCATGGCAGGTCTACTATAAACATTTCTATAATAGTTGCTGCTATCGACCATATGTCAAGCGATGGCTGTAAAGTTTCACACATTATCAGGACTGCTTCAGGCGCCACGTATTGCATTGTTCCATTACCAATATTATCGGTTTATCCAATGCAACCAGAAAATCCAAAATCACATAGCGTCAATTTGACACCATCAACCTGTAAATCGTGAATACACAAATGTTGTTCAACCAAATCTTCAAACGGTACCGTGTCTTTCTTCTGTATTTCCCACTTTTTTTCTGTTAATATTTGATATATACAGTAGTTCTCAACTTACAGATACGCAATTGCTAATCATGATTTAGGCGTCATTTTTAAATAGAAAGGTCGCTTTCGGATATTTTATAAACCAAATGTCTCAATTTTACCAATAATTTACAAACAAAACCCGAATTAATTGTTTGCTGAATTGGGCAAAAACAACACACAAGTTCGTTTCCGATAAACATGAGTTCAAAAAATAGGATAGTCAGGTGGACATTTAATTTTGTTTTGTGCTCAGGCCAAGAGACAAGATACTGTTGGTGACAACACCCTCTTTGATGAGATGTGAATTTGAAAGAGGTTGAACACAATTATGTGAAGAAGACGCGAACACAATGTGCAGACTGCTCTGTATAACTCAACTTACAGTTTGAAAAGACCTGGCTTCTCTGGGAAGGGACTTCAAAATTGGTATGGCCAACCGAATTGGAATGGCCAACCGAACTCTGACAGTGTAGTCAACCTGTTTTTCCAAAAAAAGAAACGAAATACATATTTGTCATTTCACATATCTTGAAAATGAAATTCAATATTCATGAAATGTTGATGATGTCATAAGGTCACAGGTCACCAACTCAATTGTAAGTTTTCGTCATAGATTATATCACCTAATGTTTTCTCACCAGAAATGTATGTCATAAATATGGATACTGTAAATATGTTGGTGGCTACTCCGTACAAATGAGTAAACTTGTCACTTTCGTCACAAGTGATATCCCTAAAGAGAGAATAATGATGAACCGTTATTGTACAAAATTTAATCAAATTTAGGCGCACATGTAGATACGATATTCGTGACACATTTCCAGTTGAAGACAGGAAAATGTCATGTGGGTCGCCGAGTGGTTTTGAATCTACAAGTTACAGGTTTGAGCCTCATCGCTGCTGTTTGTTTCTGAATGGCTAAACTCCTTGGGTAAGTTCTAGATTGTGCCTGAGTCAACCCAGTTGTATAAATGGGGACCTGTAGGATAGAGGTCGCAATTCGAATCGTTTGATTCATATGTGTTTGCATGCATACGCTGCAATGGAGTTGAGGAAGTATAAACGGCGGTTGTGTTGCTATAGGGGACCAGTCAGTTTCTTTGGCCTGGGGGTGGGGTGGATTTGTAGGGGGTCACCCTGTTTTTGAAATTAGCAGTAGGGGTCATGCTGTTTTGGAAATTGTGGATGGGGGGGGGTCATTGTGTTTTGGAATGTGATAGAAGAAAAAAATCCTTTTCTACAATGGCATATAGCCTTATCTGAAATGTGGTACATGTAAATATTTGTTCAACTTGTCCCTGTTTCTTACATGAATTCTTTAATATTACTTAGGGACCGGACAGAATTTACGGCAGGGGGGGGGGGGGCCTGGGGAGAAATTGGGGGGGGGGGGCCATGAAAAAAATGGGAGGCTTGAAGGGGGGCCATGGAAATTCTCATGGTTTGAAAGGGGGGGGCCGCGAAATATTTTGTCATTGAAAAAAATTAATATATTAGAAAATTTAGCATTGCATGAGATAGCACTTGATATCGCCTTTAATATTGAATGTCTACACTTTCATTTATGTATTAAAATGGAAGTGTGTACGTTTGTATGTACCTATTTAGTGAAGGATAAAAACACTACTCAAGATTAATTTGATACACCCTGAATTACTCTTATATACTCCAAGTTGTTCACACACACACACACACACACAAATATGTATATATACATACATACATACATACATACATACATACATACATTTTAGCACTGTGGAAACAGGTTCAGTGTGTAATATATATATATATATATATATATATATATATATATATATATATATATATATATATATATATATATATATATATATATATATATATCACCAAAAGGTCAGTTTTTAATCACATAAATTACAGGTCCTATGCTAGTATATTACCATATATATATATATGGTAATAAACTAGCATAGGACCTGTAATTTATGTGATTAAAAACTGACCTTTTGGTGAAAAATGTAAATACAAAAACGTCTGGCCAGATTAATTTAGATAGGTGTTTTATTTCTTTCCTTGACACTATTCTTGACTTTCACTCTCAGACTCACTAGAGTCTGAAGATGTGAGGCAAGACTTGTCTTTCTTTCTTTCTATCTAAAACCAGTGAAATTAAACTATTTCCCTCCTCAGCATCACCAAATGCATCTATCTGTACTAAATATTGTAAAGCATTTAGATGTCTGCGTGGTGTTAACAGTGACTTTGCACTAAAGAAATGGAGAGGTATATGAATACTCTAGTCAATATACCTGGTTGGCACCAGAGATGGTAAGAATTCCACAACCTGTACCAGACCCGGACAGTCCAATGCTCTATCTTCCAGTTCATAAGTGTCCAACTGTTGACAGTGAAGGAAAGCAGAGAGAGACAGATGACTGGCAACCCAGGTCAAATATCACAAGGAAATTCAGAAAGGGTGAATTGGACAACCAAATAATAGGTGGAAGAATTTTCAAAATTATTTTATGTTGATTGCAAACATATTGAAGCATATGTTCAACACCTACAAAACCTAAAGAATGTTCAAGAAATGAGAATGCGTACAAGGTTAAGTCAGAAAAAGGAGAAGAAAATCAAGCCGTACCAGGACTATAATTGGCTTGACTTAGTTGTGCATGGAAAGTTAAGCTCTCTTCAGGTTGCTGAATTAGACAAGTACTTGAAATATCAGCAACTAATACATACATGGTAGGAAGGATGACAAGTTGAAAGCTGTTACATGTGATGTGTTAAGAAGAACTTCAAGAGAGCAACAGAAGTCAGTGATTGAAAAGAACACAGGTGATGAAAGTGAAGAGGAACTGTGTGACAGTGAAGAAGGAGATATTGTTTTAGAAGAAATTCGTAGTGATAGTGACACCGATACATCAAGTACTAGTGACAGTGACAGTGAGAGTGACAGCGAATAAAATGAGTCTAGCCATCAAAAAGACCAGGATGGTTCCCTTATTGTTCAAACTAGATCAGGTAGACTGGCTGGATCATGGAAACTTGCCTTTATATAAATTCAAGATTATGAATAAAGGGATTGTATTGCAAAGGCTATTCATCATTGACACTGCACTTCAAGCTTAATGTGAATGGTTTAGAAAACTGTGAGTAATACTCATCTGATCACTGTACAGTGTATTGAATACAATTCTGAATTTGCTGTCCCCATCATGAAGTCACAAATGCCTGACACTATAGGTTTAAATATGTATGGTTTTGGAACTGAAAGCATATTGATTACATCTAAGTATTCCACAACATTCTGAATTTCTTTGCACTTTCATGAAGTCACAAATGTCTTACATTTACATGTGTATTGGTAATGCATTTAGTGTAGGAAAGTGAAAGCTATATTTGTCAGACCTCAGTGTGCATAAAATCCTTAGTTTGCTAGCACTTCATGACATCACAAATGTCTGACATTAGATAGTTATTGTGTTATGAGTATAAATAGATATTTGAATACACTATGTAGGTGATGTGATGTCCTTAGATACTCCCCACAAATGTCCCCACTACAGTTTTTCACAAATCACGCATGTGAATGTGTGTTTACTCTGTGTCTGTGTTTCTGTGTATGTATCAGTGAATGACAGTTAAAACCACCACATCAAATGTCTTGGTATTAAGTGATGACTACTTATGGTGTCTAGTTGGGAAATAAACAAGATTATACCACATGTGTATGATTACATGTATAGTCAAAATGTTTTGGTTTTTTTGTTTTTTAAAAAACTTCCTCTACAACTACTAAGTTGTTTGGGCTGAAATAGTAACATAATAGTAGTACCAAAAGAAATATTACAGTTGTGCTACAGTAACAAAAAAAATGTACTCTTTTTAGTTATTGTAAGGGGCAGGATATTGTGCACTTTTTTTCTCTTTTTTTTTTGGGGGGGGGGCCATGAAATTTTTATACTTTTGAAAGGGGGGGGGGGCTGTGAAATTTTGGTCACAGTGGATGGGGGGCCATGAAAAAAACCAAGTCAGAGATAATTTCTCCCCAGGCCCACCCCCTACCGTAAATTCTGTCCGGTCCCTTATTAGTTCAAACAATATATACCTATACATATACATGTATTACCTAGCTACCACACTAGTTACAGAACATGTCATGTAAATGCTTGGCTGTTCCACAATCAATGCTTCACTTGTATTGTAACTTGGGGCAAAAGTGAACTTGAAGGTTTCGTAATTTTCGTAATTGGTAATTTTCATAGACAGTTTATAAAAGAAGTTTAATAATCTAAATTGTTCTGAACTTGTCAGAAGAGATTAATACACTTTCTATTTTGGAAACTACATGTTATTGACACCACAAATCACCACATCTCATCAGATTCCAGTTTCTATTATACACTAGGTATGACCACCTAAAGTTCTCTAACATACCGATGACTTTACTATACATGCAATATTGGTGCCCTATAACAATGTCATGGGCCCATTTTTATGTGAAACTTACATTTACATTAGCATTTCGAAGCTTGGAAATATTACCTCACAGGCTATGAATAATCTAAATATTGCCTAAATAGAAGCAAAAAACTCCAGATATGCCAGGGGGGAAACCCCACCCCAGAGGTCATTCATACATTCAATCAACAATCAGATGCACCAACAACCTTTTTACAGTCATAATGGTATTAAACTTTCCTTAAATACTTTCACCCTATTCTAATTTGAGATGGCATTGTCTTTTACATGTAAAGATGTGGAATGTTTGCCAAGATACATGTAGTCTAAAATTGCCTTAAACTTCAAATCTCCCCTACCAACGATACTACCATTAGATGTGCTGACCGTTACTATAATGATGCCATTTAGCTGTTTAAGAACATATTTTAACCCTATGTAAGTTATAAAGAATAGTTAATGATACTTGATGGTGCTGTCTTGTAAAGCATGAATTAAGTTATTGCTTGAAAGGGTCTGAATAGCCTAAATATTGGCTTTAAGAGTAAAAATCCTCCACGGCTTCTTGAGGGAGACCCCCTAGGACACCCCACCCCCACATGAGGTGGACATATCCCATCTCAAGCTCTTACCCCTACCTCTTACTGTCAAGGTGCTATCAAAGTATTTTTCAAAAATATTTCAACCCTATGTACTTGCTTTTTACATGTTGGTGCTGTCTTGTAAAGCTTGGAAATTATTTTCTGAAAATGTCTTGATAGTCTAAAAATTGACTTTTCAGAGTTAAAAACCTCCTGGGCTTCAAGGGGAAGACCCCCTAGGACCCCTCCCCCATAAGAGATGTACACATTCCCCTCTCAAGCTTTCCCCCTACCTTTCACTGCAAAGGTGCTACTAAACTCCTTTTGGAATATATTTACCCTGTGTAGTCAATAATTATAATTATGATAATGCTATCCTGGGATCTTATAAAGTATTTGCAAGACAGTCAAGCAAACCACACTGAGTCATGATAAAATATTATATATGGGGGATCATCATGTTTTAGAATTAAGTGATAGGGGGGTCAGCCTGTTTTTGGTTGTGACCTTTTTGTCGACCCGATTTAAGAATCCACAGGTCAATTCATTATGAATATCACCAAGTTTCAATTCATGAGTTTGATGCGTTTCATCGACGTAATTTTCACGTCATATTTAACTTTATGTACAGATATAAACTACCACTGTAAATTACATCAACCATTTCCCAACTGTCGTAAGGGACAAGGGTATATCTGTAAAGTGAAGGAGAAAAAATTATGATGTCGACATTCTAAGACAAAGATGACTTTCTGAACATTTAGTTCATTGGAATATTGTAACCATCATGGAACTCGGGTTAGTATTATCCAACATTTGATGAAAACGAATAATTTCACATAAAAGTGTTAAAGAAATATGTGTGAAGTTCTTTGACAACAAACTTTGTTTTTACAGTCATGAGATTCTTTTACTCGATCACCTGAAGGTATCATACCACCAACAATATCGCAATCAATAGCCCTACTATCATTTTTGTTTCCGTCTGCTTCGTCTTGAGGGGGGGGGGGGTCGAAATTTGCTTCTGACAGCGGACCACAACGTTTTCCAAGAGTTCTGTTTGAAGATACTCGACGCTTTTCGGGATACCCCAAGCGCAATGTCCACACACTTCGGCCATTTACTTTGACTTTGAAACTGTTTTTTTCCTGAACAAGAAAGACAGCGACAACGTGAAAAGTAACTGAGTGGTTAGAATGTACATTATGTGCTGTCATCATTATTAATCTGAAAATCAATCTAAGGTTAATCTAAGATCTGTAGTAGGAACATACAATCGAATTAGTTCGATCAGATACAGAAATTGAGCATGATCTATTATTTTAAAAGTGGTTACCAGAATTTTGAATTTGATCCTTACTTCAACTGGAAGTCAGTGCAAGTTGACAAGTACTGGAGTGATGTAATCAAACTTGCATGGGCAGTTGACAAGACGTGCAGCCACATTTTGAAGAGTCTGTAGACGGTTAATTTGAACTTTAGTTATTCCGTACAAGAGACTATTACAGTAATCGAGGCAGGATGTTACAAATGCGTAGATTAATTTTTCTGTGGTTGCTTTGTCCAAAAGTCAACAAATCTTTCCAATTATGTGCAACATGATAACCATTTCTACATATCTGACCGATTTGATTAGACATGGCGCCATCGCTATTTAGAATCACAACTAGATTCCGAACTGTAGAAGATGGAATGATATCAATCTCACCAATCTTAAGGCTAGTTAGCTCTGATACAACTGATTTTAGGCGCGAGGAGAATTGTCATGGAGTACCAACATATTGGACATCATCCAGCTACAACTAATTCTTTTGTATTTGTAACATTCATTTCTAACAAGCTGTCTGACTCCAACGTTCAGTACAATTTCATCAGACATTTAACCATTAACGCAAACTCGCTGAGGTCTATCCTTACGAGAGTCACCGATCCAAAGAACTAAGTTATTATTAACATTTAACTCAATCAAATACTTTAATAGATTGTATGGCTTTATAGTATTGAATGTACCAAAAGAAGTCTATGAAAAGAATCCATATGTACGCATTCTTACGTTCTATTAAATTAAATAGTGTAATAGATGCATCCTCTACACCCATGTGGGCTTTTATACTCAAACTGAGAGGGGCTAGGGGTTCGTGTGAACACATTAACAAAAGGTCAGCCCTATATGACGAGGGCACACAGTACAGACATATTCAAGTACTATTATATACAGTAGATATCGTACATACAAAACAACCCAAGTTTTAGATATTTATGTGAAGCTACGAGGACTGTGAGAGAGTCTATCGTAATACTTTATCACACAGCACATCATGTAATGAGCAAATGAAAACCTTAATGGCATCTTGGCATTATAAACTAGGGAAAAAAACTTGAGATTGGGATATGTACGCATATCATGGGATGAGGGGGGTAAGGTTCTCTCCCAAGAAGCTCTGACCTTTTTGACTTTTAAAGCCATTATTACAGGAAAATATGCTTTCCAAACTATAGAAGATAGTAATCATGTAATTAGCAACTACATAGGGTTGAGATATCGAAAACAGTTAAACAACATCTAGACAGTATATTAGGAGTGGGATTTGAGACAGGGATATGGTGTTTTCACAAGACAGTAGCACTATCATGTATCAGAAACTATTCTTTACACATACGGTTGAATTATGTTCATGGCATTTTATTAAAAGTCAGCACATCTGATGGTTGTGTAATTGGTAGTGGGAGCATTAGAGAGTTGATTTTCTGTACGAGTCTTCAAAGGCAATCATGTGGAACCGCTACATTGTAGTGCCACCACCCGCGCTATTTCTTGTGACGCATTTCCCAACAAATAAATTACACAGAGTTCCTCAACCTCTTCCATTCTCCCTTAAAATAACAAATGCACACCAATTATTCATTTCTCATGCAACACACAACCACTCAAAAAGTCTCCATCATCAGCCATTTGGACAGGCATGCAGGGTGAACAGGTGTCATGCATATGCACAATAATACTGGTCAACATGTGTAACGACACCACCGCTCAAAACTCTGTTGAGTGGTTATGCGCTTGAATAGTTTTGTGTGATTTATTAGTTGGAAAATGAGATATATCGTGGCTCGAGGTATTTTAGTAGTGGCACGAGCTGTTTCAGCGAGGAATGGCTAGCTAATGTGGCAGTAGTCTAGCCAGTGAGGGCCGGCTACTGACACTGGGGTAGTACTAGACTCAATTGAAACCTAACCCATTTCACCTGATTCTGTCAAAATACTGCCTATAGGGACCGGTCAGTTTCTTCGGCCTGGGGGGGGGGGCGGTGGATTGGTAGGGGGGGTCACCCTGTTTTTGAAATTGGCAGTAGGGGGGTCATGCTGTTTTGAAAATTGTGGATAGGGGGGGTCAGTGTGTTTTAGATTGTGATGGAAGAAAAAAATCCTTTCTACAATGGCATATAGCCTTGTCTCAAATGTGGTACATGTCAATATTTAATCTTGTCCCTGTTTCTTACATGAATTCTTTAACATTACTTATTAGTTCAAACCTAACTATACATATTCATATACATGTACCGGTATTAGTACCTACCTACCACACTAGTTACAGAACATGTCATGTAAATACTTGGCTGTTTCACAATCAATGCTTCGCTTATAATAGCAGTTTGGGGCAAAAGTGAACTTGAAAGTTTCGTAATGGTAATTTTCATAGATAGTTTATAAATGAAGTTAATCTAAATTGTTCTACTCGTCATGCTATTGACACTACAAATCACCACATCTCATCAGATTCCAGTTACTATTATACACTAGGTATGACCACCTAAAGTTCTCTAACATACCGGTGACTTTATTATACATGCAATATTAATGCCCCTATATACTAATGTTACGTGTCCATTTTATGAGATATGAGAAACTCATTTAAAAACGTTTTACGTTAGCTTTTCGAAATATTACCTCAAAGGTTATGAATAACCTAAACATTGCCTTAGTATCTCAAGCAAAAACCTCCAGATCTGCCAGGGGGAAAACTCCAAGGACTCCCTCACCCCCAGAGGTCACTCATACATTCAACCAACAATCAGATGCACCAACAACCTTTTTACTGTCATAATGGTATTAAACTTTTCTTAAATATTTTCACCCTATTCTAATTTGATATGATATTGTCTTTTCAAGATCTGAAACGTTTGCCAAGATAGTCTAAAATTGCCTTAAACTCCAAATCTCCCCTACCAATGATACTACCATTATAGATGTGCTGACCTTTACTACATGTATATAATGATGCCATTTAAACTTTTTAAGAACATATTTCAACCCTTAGTGTAAGTTATAAAGAATAGTTTCTGATACTTGCTGTCTTGTAAAGCATGGATTAAGTTATTGCTTGAAAGGGTCTGAATAGCCTAAATATTGGCTTTAAGGGTGAAAATCCTCCAGGGTTTCTAGAGGGAGACCCCCCTCAGACCCCCCACATGAGGAGGACATATCCCAGTCTCGAGCTCTTCCCCTCCTACTGTCAAGATGCTATCAAAGTATATTTCAAAAGTATTTCAACCCTATGTAGTTGCTTTTAACATGTTGGTGTTGTCTTGTAAGGCTTGGAAATTATTGTCTGAAAGGGTCTGAATAGTCTCAAAATTGACTTTTCAGAGTTAAAAACCTCCAGGGCTTCTAGGGGGAGACCCCCTAGGACCTCCCCCCCCCACATGAGGTGTACACATCCTAGTCTCAAGATCTTCCCCCTACCTCTTACTGTCAAGATCCTATCAAACTATATTTCAAAAATATTTCAACCTTATGTAGTTGCATTTTACATGTTGGTGCTGTCTTGTAAAGCTTGGAAATTATTTTCTGAAAATGTCTGAATAGTCTCAAAATTGACTTTTCAGAGTTAAAAACCTCCAGGGCTTCTAGGGGGAGACCCCCTAGGACCCCCATAAGAGATGTACATATTCCCTTCTCAAGCTTTCCTACCTTTCACTGCCAAGATGCTATTAAACTCCCTTTCTAATATATTTACCCTGTGTAGTCAATAATTATAAATATGATTGTGCTAACCCGGGATCTTATAAAGTAGATGCAAGACAGTCAAGCAGTCCACACTGAGTCACGATAAAAAAATACCTGTCAAGCAAATATTATATATAGGGGGGGGGGGGGTCATCATGTTTTAGAATTAAGTGATAGGGGGGGTCAGCCAGTTTTTGGTTTTACAGATAGGGGGGGTCAGTGACTTTTTGTCGGCCCGATTTAAGAATCCACCGCCCCCCCCCCCCGCCCCCCCAGGCTGGAGAAACTGACCGGTCCCTAAGTCTGTAACCCTCGATGAACCCTCAACCACTTCCATCCTACCTACCATGACTTTTTCTTTCAAATTTGGTAACGGTTGACAAAATGCCTACACAGTATTCGTATTGTAACATTTAGTCAGACATCTAAAGTACTCAATGTTTGTACGTCCAACCCTCCTACTATATAATGCAGTATTACTTGGAAAACTGTCGTAGAGGGCACATCAAACTCTCCAGCAAGCAGTCGTAGTTGTGTGTTTAAGCGTTATATTTTCTTTCATACGTATATCACTTGCTTTGTATATCACTTTTTACATGGCATGTCATTTGTCTTATATGTGTAATTTATTTCCACACATGCATCAGTTACCTTAAATGTGTCATTTATTTTTATGATGAACCATTTACTTTATACGTGTGTAATTTATTTTCATATTTTCATCATTTGTCTTATGTGTGCATCATTTATATTCACACATGCGTTACTTGCCTTATGTGTCACTTATGTTAGCATGTATAAATTAAAAGTTATTTTACATTCATCATCATTGCATATCAAATGTAGATGAATAACATGAAGTAAGTAACTTATAGATGGCACTTACCACTCTTAGCCGTCAGGTGTAGCTGATGTACACTTAATATGCTGTAGATATAATAGCCATTGCCTTGATTGACATCCACAACAGCCAGACAACAGTACTTTCAGTTGGTTAATTTATGTATAGACTGTTTATGGAACTTACATTACATTTTAGCTAAATTCCCATCCTTGAAGATAAAATGGAATTTGCTGTGAGCGCTGTAAACAGGTTATGATATGGCATATCTCTGGCATAAGGTCCCCTAGAAATTCGATGTTAGAATAATGTATACTAACATTATTCTAACAGTCTAATTTCTATATTATCTAGTCAAAGCTAGGGGTGTCATTGCTGCCAAGCAACTCAATGTAGCCTCTTTGAGATGCCATATACCAGGGGAGGGGTGGGGTGGGGGAGGGGGTGTGGCAACTCCACACACACTATGCTTGACAGCAAATAGTGTTAAGTTATAAGGGCATGGGCCCCTATAACCTCAAACATACAAACATATAGTTTGTATGTTTGGGCGCGGACGCTGGCGGAGACACGCGCGCGGTGAAAATGGAGACAGCGAAATTTGAGACGCGACGCGATGTGAGGTAGTTGACGGCGCGGATGCTGACGGAGATGGTGAAATTTGCGACGCGACGCGACGCGAGGTAGTTGACGGCGGTGGCGGCAAAAAGGATTATAGCATTTTTAATACAGAACAACTTTATTTATTGAATGAAATGAAATTCATACTTACTTTTGTAGCATCTGGCATCAATCAAGTGTTCGGTCTTCTTATCCAGTCATCTGTCTTGGGCCTTCACATCAGCTATCCATTCATCTGTTTTTCCGGTCTTCGGACCAGCTTCCGTGGCGCCATCCTGAAGTGAATTAAAAAATAAAACAGTATTAATACAGCATAACTTTACTAATTGAATGAAATGAAATTCATACTTACTTTTGTAGCATCTGGCATCAATCAAGTGTTCGGTCTTCTTATCCAGTCATCTGTCTTGGGTCTTCACATCAGCTTTCCATTCATCTGTTTTTCCGGTCTTCGGACCAGCTTCCGTGGCGCCATCCTAAAGTGAATTAAAACATAAAACAGTATTAATACAGCATAACTTTATTTATTGAATGAAATGAAATTCATACTTACTTTTGTAGCATCTGGCATCAATCAAGTGTTCGGTCTTCTTATCCAGTCATCTGTCTTGGGTCTTCACATAAGCTATCCATTCATCTGTTTTTCCGGTCTTCGGACCAGCTTCCGTGGCGCCATCCTGAAGTGAATTAAAAAATAAAACAGTATTAATACAGCATAACTTTTTTTATTGAATGAAATGAAATTCATACTTACTTTTGTAGCATCTGGCATCAATCAAGTGTTCAGTCTTCTTAACCAGTCATCTGTCTTGGGTCTTCACATCAGCTTTCCATTCATCTGTTTTTCCGGTCTTCGGACCAGCTTCCGTGGCGCCATCCTGAAGTGAATTAAAAAATAAAACAGTATTAATACAGCATAACTTTTTTTATTGAATAAAATGAAATTCATACTTACTTTTGTAGCATCTGGCATCAATCAAGTGTTCGGTCTTCTTATCCAGTCATCTGTCTTGGGTCTTCACATCAGCTTTCCATTCATCTGTTTTTCCGGTCTTCGGACCAGCTTCCGTGGCGCCATCCTGAAGTGAATTAAAAAATAAAACAGTATTAATACAGCATAACTTTACTAATTGAATAAAATGAAATTCATACTTACTTTTGTAGCATCTGGCATCAATCAAGTGTTCGGTCTTCTTATCCAGTCATCTGTCTTGGGTCTTCACATCAGCTTTCCATTCATCTGTTTTTCCGGTCTTTGGACCAGCTTCCGTGGCGCCATCCTGAAGTGAATTAAAAAGTAAAACAGTATTAATACAGCATAACTTGATTTATTGAATGAAATGAAATTCATACTTACTTTTGTAGTATCTGGCATCAATCAAGTGTTCGGTCTTCTTATCCAGTCATCTGTCTTGGGTCTTCACATCAGCTATCCATTCATCTGTTTTTCCGGTCTTCGGACCAGCTTCCGTGGCGCCATCCTGAAGTGAATTAAAAAGTAAAACAGTATTAATACAGCATAACTTTATTTATTGAATGAAATGAAATTCATACTTACTTTTGTAGCATCTGGCATCAATCAAGTGTTCGGTCTTCTTATCCAGTCATCTGTCTTGGGTCTTCACATAAGCTATCCATTCATCTGTTTTTCCGGTCTTCGGACCAGCTTCCGTGGCGCCATCCTGAAGTGAATTAAAAAGTAAAACAGTATTAATACAGCGTAACTTTTTTTATTGAATGAAATGAAATTCATACTTACTTTTGTAGCATCTGGCATCAATCACGTGTTCGGTCTTCTTATCCAGTCATCTGTCTTGGGTCTTCACATCAGCTTTCCATTCATCTGTTTTTCCGGTCTTCGGACCAGCTTCCGTGGCGCCATCCTGAAGTGAATGAAAAAAAAAACAGTATTAATACAGCATAACTTTTTTTATTGAATATAATGAAATTCATACTTACTTTTGTAGCAATGTAGGAACGAAATATATGCACGAGCGATAGCGAGTGCATATATTGAGTTCACTGGTCAAAACCGAGTTGTATACCTTCCCCAGGGGGTGGTTTATCGCTATTATATTATACTAGTATATTGAAAATATCGGAAACAAGATTCTAGTTTCATATGCGCCTCTGTGACTAATTTGCAAAACAATAACGCCGCTTTCAAGACAGCTGATCTTGGCCTCAACCATGACGTGAACGTCGTGCAGCGACTGGATTTATTTTATCTGCTAGTCGTTTATAGGGATAATCTGTACATTGATCGGCTCATTAAAAGTGCACAGTGATGAATAAACAACCTGTTTGACTCAAGGTATAAACTTGAAGTGGTTTATTGAATACAGCGTGCTTCGATCGTTCCCGGCCGAATTCGCGACTCGGTGAAGTGAGACATGGCAACAGGTTGATATTTACAATGTATTTATATTACTGGAAGTTACGTCAGTAGATTTTCGGGTTTGAGGATTTCCCTCTCGGATTGATGACTGATACTCTAGGACAGGATCCCAGACAAATTTCTATTTAGATTAATGGTAAGTCAGCCAGTGTAAGCTCTTACACTTGCTTCATTTTATGACAGGACAGGACAGGACAGCTCACCAATGTTTCTACTCCAGCCGCGCCGAGGCCGGCTGGGACCGATCTCGTGCATGCCTTGACCTTAGTACATGTAGTAGGCGATGATTTGTACACATACGCGATGACTTGATTGCTTTCGAAATTTCCTTCATAATTTCTGATAAAATATTGTCTCATTGAGAGAAAATCCTCCTCAATCCTGACAATTCGCAGAGTTCACTATCAGTATCACGCGGACTACAACTCAACGCACGTAGCTAGACGAACAAAATTTGGCCGCGTGCCAACCGTGCATTATCGCTCGTTTTAGACGTGCTAGTTCGATGTCTAGACCAATCAGATCTCTCGATTTGCGCCATCAATATACTGGCATAATATAATATACCATATACTATACTATGCCACACACTATATACTGTGCTATACTATATACTATACTATACTATATGCTATAAACTACACTATACTATACTTAAACAATAATGTACGCCCTCCCAGCCCATAATGGACGAAAGCAAACTTTGAACGACATAATGGGCGAGGCGACAGCCGAGCCCATTATGGAGTGCAAAGTTTGCTTGAGTCCATTATGGACTGGGAGGGCGTACATTATTGTTATTATTTTATAGTTTTGCCAATTCCAGTGAATTTGTAGACCGAGAAACGCAAAACAACGGATAATATACACAGCGCTGAACATCGTCTGCCATGTTCGGCCCGGAAGCTGAATACTAATCATAGCGACGCACGTACGTACACGTACACACACACATATACACTTCAATGAACTGCTGTGAACACAAATTTGTTTCATTTTAATTTGAATCTTTTTAAAAAAATTCTTACGGTGTTTACCCCATAATTTCCCTGTTCTTAAATACCCATACCTTTATTTCCTTACGGACATAAGCTTGTATTGTTATGCTCGTTCCGGGGCCGCGATGCCCAATAACGGAGTACATTATCAGTAATAATGTACAGCGGTCACAAAATTCACTGGAATTGGTAATGCTATAATATGATATACAATATACTATGCTATATACTATGCTATACTATACACTACGCTATACTATACACTATACTATGCCATATACTATACTATACAATATACTATACTATACCACACTATACTATGCCATACACTATATACTGTGCTATACTATACCATATACTATACTATACAATATACTATACTATACTATGCTATACTATATACTAGACTATACTATGTACTTATACTATACTATACCATAGTACCGTATACCCGGTAGTTGCCCAGCAACAGAAACTACATACGTGCTTCACTAGTGAAAAAATGGAACTAATAATTGTAAATAATTTTGACATAGAATATTGAGATGAACTGTATCAAAATAAAACTCTTCTCCTTCAACGCATCTTTGACGTTACTACCATTTCAAGAATAACAAGTTCACCAAAAAGAAAAATCATTATCAACCAAATTGAAACCATTTCAAGAGGAATGTGCTTTGCAATTCACCACAAACGCTGCATGCAACTCTCAATCCCAATGAAGCAATAGACTACCACATAACCTTGCCCTGTACACCAACACTTAAACTGTAAACTTTTTACCTTTATTTTATTTATCTATTTATTTTTTTACCACATTTTTAATGTGGTTCTCCAGGTAGTGGAGGAATGTAATCGGACTGAACTGAACATGGTGTCGCCCGAGTCACCAAGCGAGTTAACATATCAAGACGCACTGGAGAAATTTGGATATTAACAGATATTCATACGTGAAAGACTTTCAGAAAAGAAAACATATATGCATGATAATAGTCCATGAGTTGGAGCCAATTAAGCCCCATCGACTCGCAGCGACCTACATGTACACGGCAACATTGACTAAGTGAGCATATGAGCATGACATTATCAATGAAATTGCCATGTTGGGCATCGAGGTTGTCCAACGACGTCATTTACAATTGTCAAAAAAAAACCACACGGTTTCAGGCTTTCACAAAGAAAGATTGGAAAGGTAAATTACTTGATATGACCATCAAAATACATTTACAGGGTCAAATTTGCGCTACGGTGTACGTGTATATGCGCGCGTTGAATGTTGAGTGATCTGTATGCAAATCACACGATAGCCATGATGTCACATCATGAATAAGTAATAGAAAGGGAGATACAGCAAGCGATCACAGTCGCTCGTGCCTCTGGCACTCGCTGATCAGTACGCGGTTATAGTATTGCTCCGGATCGGAGCGAGGCGACGACTTTAGTTTTAGATAAAACGTAGCAAAAAAGTCATGAACGAGTGTCCACGGTCTAGTCTAACCTAACATAACAGACAAGATGGCTGACTGGCGCCCCAGAATGCCTTGCTAGAGCAATACGTCAAAACCCATATCCAGCCACTGATGAGGGCGGTATTCCAATTATATGGTTATCTAGATCTCATTACCCCTTCTTTTCTCTGGCAATGTCCACATGTTAAAACAGAAAAACAGTTACTTGAGAACGACAGAGCGTGACCCCACTATACTACCGGTGTATATCTTCCATTTTTCAACAAATCTTAGGTGTATTTGTGAACATTTCTCAGGATATGTTCCAATTTTTTTATTAAGCTTATAAACAATCATGTCAAACTGCCTGAATAATAAGAAAAAACATACAGTTGTGAAATTATGTTTGTGTGAAGGTAGCAGGACGGTCAGACTAAAAAGTCATTAGCCACAAACATTAAACACTGAAAATATCAATTTGTTTGTCTATATATTTCTCTTAATCTCTGCCTTGTTGTCTTATTACTTTAGTACTATGAGTCAATACTGTGATTCTAGACTTTACTTCTATCAAACTTTTATTGGTGTTATTTGAAATAAACACCTGCCACTAATTTATGATTATAGAACTAGGCTGAAGGCTAAGGCACTCGCTGATCAGTACGCGGTTATAGTATTGCTCCGGATCGGAGCGAGGCGACGACTTTAGTTTTAGATAAAACGTAGCTAAAAAGGCACCAACTACTGTCGACAGTTTAACCAGACATTTACATAACAGACAAGATGGCTGACTGGCGCCCCATCATGCCTTACATCAAAACCCATATCCAGCCACTGAGGGCGGAAATAACAAACACATACAGTTGTGAAATTATGTTCGTGTGGCGGTAGCAGGCTGGTCCGAGTAAAACGTCATTAGACACAAACTTTAAACACTGAAAATATCAGTTTGTTTGTCTATATATTGCTCTTAATCTCTGCTTCGTTGTCATATTATTTTAGTACTACGAGTCAATACTGTGATTCTACACTTTACTTTGGAGTTATTCCAAATAAACACCCCAAGGTTAAGGGATGACATATTAAACAACAAGTTACCTCACTGCCTTACAGACTATCACATGGCACCATGTTCATGATTATAGTACGACGTTCAAGGTTAAGGGATGACTTATTAAACAAGTTACCTCACTGCCTTACAGACTATCACATGCCACCATGTTCATGATTATAGTACGACGTTCAAGGTTAAGGGTTGACTTATTAAACAACAAGTTACCTCACTGCGTTACAGACTATCACATGCCACTAGTTCATGATTATAGTACTAGGTTCAAGGTTAAGGGATGACTTATTAAACAACAAGTTACCTCACTGCGTTACAGACTATCACATGCCACCATGTTCACGATTATAGTACTAGGTTCAAGGTTAAGGGATGACTTATTAAACAACAAGTTACCTCACTGCCTTACAGAATATCACATGCCACCATGTTCATGATTATAGTACGACGTTCAAGGTTAAGGGTTGACTTATTAAACAACAGTGTTACCTCACTACCTTACAGACTATCACATGCCACTAGTTCATGATTATAGTACTAGGTTCAAGGTTAAGGGATGACTTATTAAACAACAAGTTACCTCACTGCGTTACAGACTATCACATGCCACCATGTTCATGATTATAGTACTAGGTTCAAGGTTAAGGGATGACTTATTAAACAAGTTACCTCACTGCGTTACAGACTATCAAATGCCACCATGTTCATGATTATAGTACTAGGTTCAAGGTTAGGGGATGACTTATTAAACAAGTTACCTCACTGCCTTACAGACTATCACATGCCACTAGTTCATGATTATAGTACTAGGTTCAAGGTTAAGGGATGACTTATTAAACAACATGTTACCTCACTGCCTTACAGACTATCACATGTAACCATGTTGATGATTATAGTACTAGGTTCAAGATTAAGGGATGACTTATTAAACAACAAGTTACCTCACTGTCTTACAGACTATCACATGCCACCATGTTCATGATTATATAGTACTAGGTTCAAGGTTAAGGGATGATTTATTAAACAACAAGTTACCTCACTGCCTTACAGACTATCAAATGCCACCATGTTCATGATTATAGTACTAGGTTCAAGGTTAAGGGATGACTTATTATTATACAAGTTACCTCACTGCCTTACAGACTATCACATGGCACCATGTTCATGATTATAGTACGACGTTCAAGGTTAAGGGATGACTTATTAATATACAAGTTACCTCACTTCCTTACAGACTATCACATGCCACCATGTTCATGATTATAGTACTAGGTTCAAGGGTAAGGGATGACTTATTAAATAACAAGTTACCTCACTGCCTTACAGACTACCACATGCCACTAGTTCATGATTATAGTACTAGGTTCAAGGTTAAGGGATGACTTATGAAACAAGTTACCTCACCACTTTACAGGCTATCACATGCCACTAGTTCATGATTATAGTGCTAGGTTCAATGTTAAGGGATGACTTAATATTAAACAAAAAGTTACCTCACTGCCTTACAGACTACCACATGCCACTAGTTCATGATTATAGTACTAGGTTCAAGGTTAAGGGATGATTTATTAAACAAGTTGCCTTACTGCCTTACAGACTATCACATGCTACCATGTTCATGATTATAGTACGACGTTCAAGGTTAAGGGATGACTTATTAAACAAGTTACCTCACTGCCTTACAGACTATCACATGCCACCATGTTCATGATTATAGTACGACGTTCAAGGTTAAGGGTTGACTTATTAAACAACAAGTTACCTCACTGCGTTACAGACTATCACATGCCACTAGTTCATGATTATAGTACTAGGTTCAAGGTTAAGGGATGACTTATTAAACAACAAGTTACCTCACTGCGTTACAGACTATCACATGCCACCATCTTCACGATTATAGTACTAGGTTCAAGGTTAAGGGATGACTTATTAAACAACAAGTTACCTCACTGCCTTACAGAATATCACATGCCACCATGCTCATGATTATAGTACGACGTTCAAGGTTAAGGGTTGACTTATTAAACAACAGTGTTACCTCACTACCTTACAGACTATCACATGCCACTAGTTCATGATTATAGTACTAGGTTCAAGGTTAAGGGATGACTTATTAAACAACAAGTTACCTCACTGCGTTACAGACTATCACATGCCACCATGTTCATGATTATAGTACTAGGTTCAAGGTTAAGGGATGACTTATTAAACAAGTTACCTCACTGCGTTACAGACTATCACATGCCACCATGTTCATGATTATAGTACGACGTTCAAGGTTAAGGGTTGACTTATTAAACAACAAGTTACCTCACTGCGTTACAGACTATCACATGCCACTAGTTCATGATTATAGTACTAGGTTCAAGGTTAAGGGATGACTTATTAAACAACAAGTTACCTCACTGCGTTACAGACTATCACATGCCACCATGTTCACGATTATAGTACTAGGTTCAAGGTTAAGGGATGACTTATTAAACAACAAGTTACCTCACTGCCTTACAGAATATCACATGCCACCATGTTCATGATTATAGTACGACGTTCAAGGTTAAGGGTTGACTTATTAAACAACAGTGTTACCTCACTACCTTACAGACTATCACATGCCACTAGTTCATGATTATAGTACTAGGTTCAAGGTTAAGGGATGACTTATTAAACAACAAGTTACCTCACTGCGTTACAGACTATCACATGCCACCATGTTCATGATTATAGTACTAGGTTCAAGGTTAAGGGATGACTTATTAAACAAGTTACCTCACTGCGTTACAGACTATCAAATGCCACCATGTTCATGATTATAGTACTAGGTTCAAGGTTAGGGGATGACTTATTAAACAAGTTACCTCACTGCCTTACAGACTATCACATGCCACTAGTTCATGATTATAGTACTAGGTTCAAGGTTAAGGGATGACTTATTAAACAACAAGTTACCTCACTGCCTTACAGACTATCACATGTAACCATGTTCATGATTATAGTACTAGGTTCAAGATTAAGGGATGACTTATTAAACAACAAGTTACCTCACTGTCTTACAGACTATCACATGCCACCATGTTCATGATTATATAGTACTAGGTTCAAGGTTAAGGGATGATTTATTAAACAACAAGTTACCTCACTGCCTTACAGACTATCAAATGCCACCATGTTCATGATTATAGTACTAGGTTCAAGGTTAAGGGATGACTTATTATTATACAAGTTACCTCACTGCCTTACAGACTATCACATGCCACCATGTTCATGATTATAGTACTAGGTTCAAGGTTAAGGGATGACTTATTAATATACAAGTTACCTCACTGCCTTACAGACTATCACATGCCACCATGTTCATGATTATAGTACTAGGTTCAAGGGTAAGGGATGACTTATTAAATAACAAGTTACCTCACTGCCTTACAGACTACCACATGCCACTAGTTCATGATTATAGTACTAGGTTCAAGGTTAAGGGATGACTTATGAAACAAGTTACCTCACCACTTTACAGGCTATCACATGCCACTAGTTCATGATTATAGTACTAGGTTCAATGTTAAGGGATGACTTATTAAACAAAAAGTTACCTCACTGCCTTACAGACTACCACATGCCACTAGTTCATGATTATAGTACTAGGTTCAAGGTTAAGGGATGATTTATTAAACAAGTTGCCTTACTGCCTTACAGACTATCACATGCTACCATGTTCATGATTATAGTACTAGGTTCAAGGTTAAGGGATGATATATTAAACAAGTTACCTCACTGCCTTACAGACTACCACATGCCACTAGTTCATGATTATAGTACTAGGGTCAAGGTTAAGGGATGACTTATTAAACAACAAGTTACCTCACTGCCTTACAGCCTATCACATGCCACTAGTTCATGATTATAGTACTAGGTTCAAGGTTAAGGGATGACTTATTAAACAAGTTACCTCACCACTTTACAGGCTATCACATGCCACTAGTTCATGATTATAGTACTAGGTTCAATGTTAAGGGATGACTTATTATTATAAACAACAAGTTACCTCACTACCTTAGAGACTATCACATGCCACTGGTTCATGATTATAGTACTAGGTTCAAGGTTAAGGGATGACTTATTAAACAACAAGTTACCTCACTGCCTTACAGACTACCACATGCCACCATGTTCATGATTATAGTACTAGGTTCAAGGTTAAGGGATGACTTATTAAACAACAAGTTACCTCACTGTCTTACAGACTATCACATGCCACCATGTTCATGATTATAGTACTAGGTTCAAGGTTAAGGGATGATTTATTAAACAACAAGTTACCTCACTGCCTTACAGACTATCACATGCCACCATGTTCATGATTATAGTACTAGGTTCAATGTTAAGGGATGACTTATTATTATACAAGTTACCTCACTGCCTTACAGACTATCACATGCCACCATGTTCATGATTATAGTACTAGGTTCAAGGTTAAGGGATGACTTATTAATATACAAGTTACCTCACTGCCTTACAGACTATCACATGCCACCATGTTCATGATTATAGTACTAGGTTCAAGGGTAAGGGATGACTTATTAAATAACAAGTTACCTCACTGCCTTACAGACTACCACATGCCACTAGTTCATGATTATAGTACTAGGTTCAAGGTTAAGGGATGACTTATGAAACAAGTTACCTCACCACTTTACAGGCTATCACATGCCACTAGTTCATGATTATAGTACTAGGTTCAATGTTAAGGGATGACTTATTAAACAAAAAGTTACCTCACTGCCTTACAGACTACCACATGCCACTAGTTCATGATTATAGTACTAGGTTCAAGGTTAAGGGATGATTTATTAAACAAGTTGCCTCACTGCCTTACAGACTATCACATGCCACCATGTTCATGATTATAGTACTAGGTTCAAGGTTAAGGGATGATTTATTAAACAAGTTACCTCACTGCCTTACAGACTACCACATGCCACTAGTTCATGATTATAGTACTAGGGTCAAGGTTAAAGGATGATTTATTAAACAACAAGTTACCTCACTGCCTTACAGCCTATCACATGCCACTAGTTCATGATTATAGTACTAGGTTCAAGGTTAAGGGATGACTTATTAAACAAGTTACCTCACCACTTTACAGGCTATCACATGCCACTAGTTCATGATTATAGTACTAGGTTCAATGTTAAGGGATGACTTATTAAACAACAAGTTACCTCACTGCCTTACAGACTATCACATGCCACTGGTTCATGATTATAGTACTAGGTTCAAGGTTAAGGGATGACTTATTAAACAACAAGTTACCTCACTGCCTTACAGACTACCACATGCCACCATGTTCATGATTATAGTACTAGGTTCAAGGTTAAGGGATGACTTATTAAACAACAAGTTACCTCACTGTCTTACAGACTATCACATGCCACCATGTTCATGATTATAGTACTAGGTTCAAGGTTAAGGGATGATTTATTAAACAACAAGTTACCTCACTGCCTTACAGACTATCACATGCCACCATGTTCATGATTATAGTACTAGGTTCAAGGTTAAGGGATGACTTATTATTATACAAGTTACCTCACTGCCTTACAGACTATCACATGCCACCATGTTCATGATTATAGTACTAGGTTCAAGGTTAAGGGATGACTTATTAATATACAAGTTACCTCACTGCCTTACAGACTATCACATGCCACCATGTTCATGATTATAGTACTAGGTTCAAGGGTAAGGGATGACTTATTAAATAACAAGTTACCTCACTGCCTTACAGACTACCACATGCCACTAGTTCATGATTATAGTACTAGGTTCAAGGTTAAGGGATGACTTATGAAACAAGTTACCTCACCACTTTACAGGCTATCACATGCCACTAGTTCATGATTATAGTACTAGGTTCAATGTTAAGGGATGACTTATTAAACAACAAGTTACCTCACTGCCTTACAGACTACCACATGCCACTAGTTCATGATTATAGTACTAGGTTCAAGGTTAAGGGATGATTTATTAAACAAGTTGCCTCACTGCCTTACAGACTATCACATGCCACCATGTTCATGATTGTAGTACTAGGTTCAAGGTTAAGGGATGATTTATTAAACAAGTTACCTCACTGCCTTACAGACTACCACATGCCACTAGTTCATGATTATAGTACTAGGGTCAAGGTTAAAGGATGACTTATTAAACAACAAGTTACCTCACTGCCTTACAGCCTATCAAATGCCACTAGTTCATGATTATAGTACTAGGTTCAAGGTTAAGGGATGACTTATTAAACAAGTTACCTCACCACTTTACAGGCTATCACATGCCACTAGTTCATGATTATAGTACTAGGTTCAATGTTAAGGGATGACTTATTAAACAACAAGTTACCTCACTGCCTTAGAGACTATCACATGCCACTGGTTCATGATTATAGTACTAGGGTCAAGGTTAAGGGATGACTTATTAAACAACAAGTTACCTCACTGCCTTACAGCCTATCACATGCCACTAGTTGATGATTATAGTACTAGGTTCAAGGTTAAGGGATGACTTATGAAACAAGTTACCTCACCACTTTACAGACTATCTCATGCCACCATGTTCATGATTATAGTACTAGGTTCAAGGTTAAGGGATGACTTATTAAACAACAAGTTACCTCACTGCCTTAGAGACTATCACATGCCACTGGTTCATAATTATAGTACTAGGTTCAAGGTTAAGGGATGACTTATTAAACAACAAGTTACCTCACTGCCTTACAGACTATCACATGCCACCATGTTCATGATTATAGTACTAGTTTCAACGTTAAGGGATGACTTATTAAACAACAAGTTACCACACTGCCTTACAGACTATCACATACCGCTAGTTCATGATTATAGTACTAGGTTCAAGGTTAAGGGATGACTTATTAAACAAGTTACATCACTGCCTTACAGACTATCACATGCCACTAGTTCATGATTATAGTACTAGGTTCAAGGTTTAGGCAAATCGGATTATACCTAAGGTAAATACGTCCATAATAAGACTTGCAATAAATTAATTTTTGGAACAGTTTGCCATGTTCATTTCATTATTCTCTAAAACATGTAGACTTTATCCATTAATGTGTCATTTTGTATTTAATTAATGTATTTGTCTTGTGTCTAATATTGATTTTACATTTTCATTATGCTATTTTTGTGACTCCCATTACCTAGTTACCAACTTTGATTTACTTTTTGGTAGAAACTGTAGATTTCGTCCTATATGGCACAGTGAGAGTGATCTACGACACCAATAAATATATATAAACATATATAAGACAATCATTGACTTACTTCTGCCTTGAGATTGGTAATCACATCCATCCATTTTGGGTCGTGTTATCCATCTTGGGTCTTCGTATCCATCTTGGGCATTTGTATCCATCTTGGGCCTTCGTATCCATCTTGGGTCTAGGGTCTTGTTATCCATCTTGGGTCTTCGTATCCATCTTGGGTCTTCGCCTCCATCTTGGGTCTTCGTATCCATCTTGGGTGTTCGTATCGATCTTGGGTCTTCGCCTCCATCTTGGGTCTCGTATCCATCTTGGGTCTTCGTATCCATCTTGGGTCTTCGCCTCCATCTTGGGTCTTCGTATCCATCTTGGGTCTTCGTATCCATCTTGGGTCTTCGCCTCCATCTTGGGTCTTCGTATCCATCTTGGGTGTTCGTATCGATCTTGGGTCTTCGCCTCCATCTTGGGTCTCGTATCCATCTTGGGTCTTCGTATCCATCTTGGGTCTTCGCCTCCATCTTGGGTCTTCGTATCCATCTTGGGTCTTCGTATCCATCTTGGGTCTTCGCCTCCATCTTGGGTCTTCGTATCCATCTTGGGTCTTCGTATCCATCTATGAAAGTGAATGAAACAAAACAGTTTAGTAATTAATATATAGCATTCACTGATATTGTAATGTATTCTAATTTTGCTACACGCTGCAGTCTTGATAAGCAAATGTTTCTAACTTCTAATGTTCCAGTGTGTAATACTAATTAATATCAGGTAAAATCACTTTATATAAGACAATTATTAACTTACGTCTGCCTTGAGTCTGCCTTGTCCGCCTCTGGTCTTCTTGTCCATCTTCTTGTAGCTCCATTATAATTGTGTCCACCTGGTTGGTTTTTATTGTTTATTTTTTTGCTGAATTCCCCTTTTCTATCATCCTGATTCATCGTGAACATGTATAATGAAAGACTGATATGTATGATACCAATACCATTTCAAAAAGAGAATTTGACTTGCTTTACTGAGGAGAAATTTAGTGAGTTAATTAGATTTATTGGTGCCTAAATTAGTGAAGTGCAAGATAGGAAAGTGCCGGCAATTAGTTCTTTTTGAACTGGCATTGGCAAAATAGAACGCTTCCATTAAGTTTGTTCACGTTTTCCAATTTTGTCAGCTCTAAAGTATAGCATCGAGTGATGCTATACTTTTTTGCTAATGCTTGACAATGGAACTCGCCAAACTGTTTTCCATTGCCTCCCCCCCCCCCACACCACCAACCTAACCCAACACGTACAAGAGAACAAAATAGTATGTCAGTCATCCCAACCACATGGAAGTATAACCCAATACTTCCATTTCCCAACCAACCAAGTAGGCACAACTTTGGGCATACATCCTCCGTCTTCTCAAGTTGCATCTTCCATCCAACTTCAGCAACTTACAGGCAGACATCAGAGAGGTAACTCGGCGTCTGAAAATATCAGTTTGTTTGTCTATATATTGCTATTAATCTCTGCTTCGTTGTCTTATTATTTTAGTACTACGAGTCAATACTGTGATTCTACACTTTACTTCCATCAAACTTTTATTGGTGTTATTCCAAATAAACACCCCAAGGTTAAGGGATGACTTATTAAACAACAAGTTACCTCACTGCCTTACAGACTATCACATGCCACTAGTTCATAATTATAGAACTAGGTTCAAGGTTAAGGGATGACTTATTAAACAAACAACAAGTTACCTCACTGCCTTACAGACTATCACATGCCACCATGTTCATGATTATAGTACTAGGTTCAAGGTTAAGGGATGACTTATTAAACAAGTTACCTCACTGCCTTACCGACTATCACATGCCACTAGTTCATGATTATAGTACTAGGTTCAAGGTTAAGGGATGACTTATTAAACAACAAGTTACCTCACTGCCTTACAGACTATCACATGCCACCATGTTCATGATTATAGTACTAGGTTCAAGGTTAAGGGATGACTTATTAAACAACAAGTTACCTCACTGCCTTACAGACTATCACATGCCACCATGTTCATGATTATAGTACTAGGTTCAAGGTTAAGGGATGATTTATTAAACAACAAGTTACATCACTGCCTTACAGACTATCACATGCCACCATGTTCATGATTATAGTACTAGGTTCAAGGTTAAGGGATGATTTATTAAACAACAAGTTACCTCACTGCCTTACAGACTATCACATGCCACCATGTTCATGATTATAGTACTAGGTTCAAGGTTAAGGGATGACTTATTATTATACAAGTTACCTCTCTGCCTTACAGACTATCACATGCCACTAGTTCATGATTATAGTACTAGGTTCAAGGTTAAGGGATGACTTATTAAATAACAAGTTACCTCACTGCCTTACAGACTACCACATGCCACCATGTTCATGATTATAGTACTAGGTTCAAGGTTAAGGGATGACTTATGAAACAAGTTACCTCACCACTTTACAGGCTATCACATGCCACTAGTTCATGATTATAGTACTAGGTTCAATGTTAAGGGATGACTTATTAAACAACAAGTTACCTCACTGCCTTACCGACTATCACATGCCACCATGTTCATGATTATAGTACTAGGTTCAAGGTTAAGGGATGATTTATTAAACAACAAGTTACCTCACTGCCTTACAGACTATCACATGCCACCATGTTCATGATTATAGTACTAGGTTCAAGGTTAAGGGATGACTTATTATTATACAAGTTACCTCACTGCCTTACAGACTATCACATGCCACCATGTTCATGATTATAGTACAGGGTTCTAGGTTAAGGGATGACTTATTAAATAACAAGTTACCTCACTGCCTTACAGACTATCACATACCACTAGTTCATGATTATAGTACTAGGTTCAAGGTTAAGGGATGACTTATGAAACAAGTTACCTCACCACTTTACAGGCTATCACATGCCACTAGTTCATGATTATAGTACTAGGTTCAATGTTAAGGGATGACTTATTAAACAACAAGTTACCTCACTGCCTTACAGACTATCACATGCCACTAGTTCATGATTATAGTACTAGGTTCAAGGTTAAGGGATGATTTATTAAACAAGTTACATTACTACCTTACAGACTATCACATGCCACCATGTTCATGATTATAGTACTAGGTTCAAGGTTAAGGGATGACTTATTAAATAACAAGTTACCTCACTACCTTACAGACTACCACATGCCACCATGTTCATGATTATAGTACTAGGTTCAAGGTTAAGGGATGACTTATGAAACAAGTTACCTCACCACTTTACAGGCTATCACATGCCACTAGTTCATGATTATAGTACTAGGTTCAATGTTAAGGGATGACTTATTAAACAACAAGTTACCTCACTGCCTTACCGACTATCACATGCCACCATGTTCATGATTATAGTACTAGGTTCAAGGTTAAGGGATGATTTATTAAACAACAAGTTACCTCACTGCCTTACAGACTATCACATGCCACCATGTTCATGATTATAGTACTAGGTTCAAGGTTAAGGGATGACTTATTATTATACAAGTTACCTCACTGCCTTACAGACTATCACATGCCACCATGTTCATGATTATAGTACAGGGTTCTAGGTTAAGGGATGACTTATTAAATAACAAGTTACCTCACTGCCTTACAGACTATCACATACCACTAGTTCATGATTATAGTACTAGGTTCAAGGTTAAGGGATGACTTATGAAACAAGTTACCTCACCACTTTACAGGCTATCACATGCCACTAGTTCATGATTATAGTACTAGGTTCAATGTTAAGGGATGACTTATTAAACAACAAGTTACCTCACTGCCTTACAGACTATCACATGCCACTAGTTCATGATTATAGTACTAGGTTCAAGGTTAAGGGATGATTTATTAAACAAGTTACATTACTACCTTACAGACTATCACATGCCACCATGTTCATGATTATAGTACTAGGTTCAAGGTTAAGGGATGACTTATTAAACAAGTTACCTCACTGCCTTACAGACTATCACATACCACTAGTTCATGATTATAGTACTTGGCTCAAGGTTAAGAGATGACTTATTAAACAACAAGTTAAATCACTGCCTTACAGACTATCACATGCCACCATGTTCATGATTATATTACTAGGTTCAAGGTTAAGGGATGACTTATTATTATACATGTTATCTCACTGCCTTACAGACTATCACATGCCACTAGTTCATGATTATAGTACTAGGTTCAAGGTTAAGGGATGATTTATTAAACAAGTTACATTACTACCTTACAGACTATCACATGCCACCATGTTCATGATTATAGTACTAGGTTCAAGGTTAAGGGATGACTTATTAAACAAGTTACCTCACTGCCTTACAGACTATCACATGCCACTAGTTCATGATTATAGTACTTGGCTCAAGGTTAAGAGATGACTTATTAAACAACAAGTTAAATCACTGCCTTACAGACTATCACATGCCACCATGTTCATGATTATATTACTAGGTTCAAGGTTAAGGGATGACTTATTATTATACATGTTATCTCACTGCCTTACAGACTATCACATGCCACTAGTTCATGATTATAGTACTAGGTTCAAGGTTAAGGGATGACTTATTAAACAACAAGTTACCTCACTGCCTTACAGACTATCACATGCCACCATGTTCATGATTATAGTACTAGGTTCAAGGTTAAGGGATGATTTATTAAACAACAAGTTACATCACTGCCTTACAGACTATCACATGCCACCATGTTCATGATTATAGTACTAGGTTCAAGGTTAAGGGATGACTTATTATTATACAAGTTACCTCACTGCCTTACAGACTATCACATGCCACTAGTTCATGATTATAGTACTAGGTTCAAGGTTAAGGGATGACTTATTAAATAACAAGTTACCTCACTGCCTTACAGACTACCACATGCCACCATGTTCATGATTATAGTACTAGGTTCAAGGTTAAGGGATGACTTATGAAACAAGTTACCTCACCACTTTACAGGCTATCACATGCCACTAGTTCATGATTATAGTACTAGGTTCAAGGTTAAGGGATGACTTATTAAATAACAAGTTACCTCACTGCCTTACAGACTACCACATGCCACCATGTTCATGATTATAGTACTAGGTTCAAGGTTAAGGGATGACTTATGAAACAAGTTACCTCACCACTTTACAGGCTATCACATGCCACTAGTTCATGATTATAGTACTAGGTTCAAGGTTAAGGGATGACTTATTAAACAACAAGTTACCTCACTGCCTTACCGACTATCACATGCCACCATGTTCATGATTATAGTACTAGGTTCAAGGTTAAGGGATGATTTATTAAACAACAAGTTACCTCACTGCCTTACAGACTATCACATGCCACCATGTTCATGATTATAGTACAGGGTTCTAGGTTAAGGGATGACTTATTAAATAACAAGTTACCTCACTGCCTTACAGACTATCACATACCACTAGTTCATGATTATAGTACTAGGTTCAAGGTTAAGGGATGACTTATGAAACAAGTTACCTCACCACTTTACGGGCTATCACATGCCACTAGTTCATGATTATAGTACTAGGTTCAATGTTAAGGGATGACTTATTAAACAACAAGTTACCTCACTGCCTTACAGACTATCACATGCCACTAGTTCATGATTATAGTACTAGGTTCAAGGTTAAGGGATGATTTATTAAACAAGTTACATTACTACCTTACAGACTATCACATGCCACCATGTTCATGATTATAGTACTAGGTTCAAGGTTAAGGGATGACTTATTAAACAAGTTACCTCACTGCCTTACAGACTATCACATGCCACTAGTTCATGATTATAGTACTTGGCTCAAGGTTAAGAGATGACTTATTAAACAACAAGTTAAATCACTGCCTTACAGATTATCACATGCCACCATGTTCATGATTATATTACTAGGTTCAAGGTTAAGGGATGACTTATTATTATACATGTTACCTCACTGCCTTACAGACTATCACATGCCACTAGTTCATGATTATAGTACTAGGTTCAAGGTTAAGGGATGACTTATTAAACCACAGTGTTAACTCACTGCCTTACAGACTATCACATGCCACTAGTTCATGATTATAGTACTAGGTTCAAGGTTAAGGGATGACTTATTGAACAAGTTTCCTCAAACCCTTACAGACTATCACATGCCACCATGTTCATGATTATAGTACTAGGTTCAAGGTTAAGGGATGACTTATTAAACAAGTTACCTCACCACTTTGCAGGCTACCACATGCCACTAGTTCATGATTATAGTATTAGGTTCAATGTTAAGGGATGACTTATTAAACAACAAGTTACCTCACTGCCTTACAGACTATCACATGCCACTAGTTCATGATTACAGTACTAGGTTCAAGGTTAAGGGATGACTTATTAAACAACAAGTTACCCCACTCACTACCTTACAGACTATCAAATGCCACTAATTCATGATTATAGTACTAGGTTCAAGGTTAAGGGATGATTTATTAAACAAGTTACCTTACTGCCTTACAGACTATCACATATGCCACCATGTTCATGATTATAGTACTAGGTTCAAGGTTAAGGGATAACTTATTAAACAAGTTACCTCACTGCCTTACAGACTATCACATGCCACCATGTTCATGATTATATTACTAGGTTCAAGGTTAAGGGATGACTTATTATTATACAAGTTACCTCACTGCCTTCCAGACTATCACATGCCACTAGTTCATGATTATTGTGCTAGGTTCAAGGTTAAGGGATGACTTATTAAAGAACAAGTTACCTCACTGCCTTACAGACTATCACATGCCACTAGTTCATGATTATAGTACTAGGCTCAAGGTTAAGGGATGACTTATTAAACAACAAGTTACCTCACTGGCTTACAGACTATCACATGCCACCATGTTCATGATTATATTACTAGGTTCAAGGTTAAGGGATGACTTATTATTATACAAGTTACCTCACTGCCTTACAGACTATCACATGCCACTAGTTCATGATTATAGTACTAGGTTCAAGGTTAAGAAATGACTTATTAACCAAAAGTGTTACCTCACTGCCTTACAGACTATCACATGCCACTAGTTCATGATTATAGTACTAGGTTCAAGGTTAAGGGATGACTTATTGAACAAGTTACCGCAAAGCCTTACAGACTATCACATGCCACCATGTTCATGATTATAGTACTAAGTTCAAGGTTAAGGGATGATTTATTAAACAACAAGTTACCTCACTGCCTTACAGACTATCACATGCCACCATGTTCATGATTATAGTACTAGGTTCAAGGTTAAGGGATGATTTATTAAACAACAAGTTACCTCACTGCCTTACAGACTATCACATGCCACTAGTTCATGATTATAGTACTAGGTTCAAGGTTAAGGGATGACTATAAACAACAGTGTTACCTCACTGCCTTACAGACTATCACATGCCACTAGTTCATGATTATAGTACTAGGTTCAAGGTTAAGGGATGACTTATTGAACAAGTTACCTCACTGGCTTACAGACTATCACATGCCACCATGTTCATGATTATATTACTAGGTTCAAGGTTAAGGGATGACTTATTATTATACAAGTTACCTCACTGCCTTACAGACTATCACATGCCACTAGTTCATGATTATAGTACTAGGTTAAAGGTTAAGGGATGATTTATTAAACAACAAGTTACCTCACTGCCTTACAGACTATCACATGCCACTAGTTCATGATTATAGTACTAGGTTCAAGGTTAAGGGATGACTTATTAAACAACAGTGTTACCTCACTGCCTTACAGACTATCACATACCACTATAGTTCATGATTATAGTACTAGGTTCAAGGTTAAGGGATGACTTATTAAACAACAAGTTACCTCACTGCCTTACAGACCATCACATGCCACTAGTTCATGATTATAGTACTAGGTTCAAGGTTAAGGGATGACTTATTAAACAAGTTACCTCTGAGTCACCACTTTGCAGGCTATCACATGCCACTAGTTCATGATTATAGTATTAGGTTCAATTTTAAGGGATGACTTATTAAACAACAAGTTACCTCACTGCCTTACAGACTATCACATGCCACTAGTTCATGATTATAGTACTAGGTTCAAGGTTAAGGGATGACTTATTAAACAACAAGTTACCCCACTCACTACCTTAAAGACTATCAAATGCCACTAATTCATAATTATAGTACTAGGTTCAAGGTTAGGGGATGATTTATTAAACAAGTTACCTTACTGCCTTACAGACTATCACATATGCCACCATGTTCATGATTATATTACTAGGTTCAAGGTTAAGGGATGACTTATTATTATACAAGTTACCTCACTGCCTTCCAGACTATCACATGCCACTAGTTCATGATTATTGTACTAGGTTCAAGGTTAAGGGATGACTTATTAAACAACAAGTTACCTCGCTGCCTTACAGAATATCACATGCCACCATGTTCATGATTATACTAGGTTCAAGGTTAAGGGATGACTTATTAAAGAACAAGTTACCTCACTGCCTTACAGACTTTCACATGCCACTAGTTCATGATTATAGTACTAGGCTCAAGGTTAAGGGATGACTTATTAAACAACTAGTTACCTCACTTGCTTACAGACTATCACATATGCCACCATGTTCATGATTATATTATTAGGTTCAAGGTTAAGGGATGACTTATTATTATACAAGTTACCTCACTGCCTTACAGACAGTCCACATGCCACTAGTTCATGATTATAGTACTAGGTTCAAGGTTAAGGGATGACTTATTAACCAACAGTGTTACCTCACTGCCTTACAGACTATCATATGCCACTAGTTCATGATTATACTACTAGGTTCAAGGTTAAGGGATGACTTATTGAACAAGTTACCTTAAAGCCTTACAGACTATCACATGCCACCATGTTCATGATTATAGTACTAGGTTCAAGGTTAAGGGATGATTTATTAAACAACAAGTTACCTCACTGCCTTACAGACTATCACATGCCACCATGTTCATGATTATAGTACTAGGTTCAAGGTTAAGGGACGACTTATTATTATCCAAGTTACCTCACTGCCTTACAACTATCACATGCCTGCACTAGTTCATGATTATAGTACTAGGTTCAAGGTTAAGGGATGATTTATTAAACAACAAGTTACCACACTGCCTTACAGACTAACACATGCCACCATGTTCTTGATTATAGTACTAGGTTCAAGGTTAAGGGATGACTTATTATTATACAAGTTACCTCACTGCCTTACAGACTATCACATGCCACCATGTTCATGATTATAGTACTAGGTTCATGGTTAAGGGATGACTTATTATTATACAAGTTACCTCACTGCCTTACAGACTATCACATGCCACTAGTTCATGATTATAGTACTAGGTTCAAGGTTAAGGGATCACTTATTATTATACAAGTTACCTCACTGCCTTACAGACTATCACATGCCACCATGTTCATGATTATAGTACAGGGTTCAAGGTTAAGGGATGACTTATTAAATAACAAGTTACCTCACTGCCTTACAGACTATCACATACAACTAGTTCATGATTATAGTACTAGGTTCAAGGTTAAGGGATGACTTATGAAACAAGTTACCTCACCACTTTACAGGCTATCACATGCCACTAGTTCATGATTATAGTACTAGGTTCAAGGTTAAGGGATGATTTATTAAACAAGTTACCTTACTGCCTTACAGACTATCACATGCCACCATGTTCATGATTATAGTACTAGGTTCAAGGTTAAGGGATGATTTATTAAACAAGTTACCTCACTGCCTTACAGACTATCACATGCCACTAGTTCATGATTATAGTACTAGGTTCAAGGTTAAGGGATGACTTATTAAACAAGTTACCTCACCACTTTACAGGCTATCACATGCCACTAGTTCATGATTATAGTACTAGGTTCAAGGTTAAGGAATGACTTATTAAACAACAAGTTACCTCACTGCCTTACAGACTATCACATGCCACTAGTTCATGATTATAGTACTAGGTTCAAGGTTAAGGGATGACTTATTAAACAACAAGTTACCCCACTCACTACCTTACAGACTATCAAATGCCACTAATTCATGATTATAGTACTAGGTTCAAGGTTAAGGGATGATTTATTAAACAAGTTACCTTACTGCCTTACAGACTATCACATATGCCACCATCTTCATGATTATAGTACTAGGTTCGAGGTTAAGGGATGACTTATTATTATACAAGTTACCTCACTGCCTTACAGACTATCACATGCCACCATGTTCATGATTATTGTACTAGGTTCAAGGTTAAGGGATGACTTATTAAAGAACAAGTTACCTCACTGCCTTACAGACTATCACATGCCACCATGTTCATGATTATATTACTAGGTTCAAGGTTAAGGGATGACTTATTATTATACAAGTTACCTCATTGCCTTACAGACTATCACATGCCACTAGTTCATGATTATAGTACTAGGTTCAAGGTTAAGGGATGATTTATTAAACAACAAGTTACCTCACTACCTTACAGACTATTACATGCCACCATGTTCATGATTATAGTACAAGGTTCAAGGTTAAGGGACGACTTATTATTATACAAGTTACCACACTGCCTTACAAACTATCACATGCCACTAGTTCATGATTATAGTACTAGGTTCAAGGTTAAGGGATGATTTATTAAACAACAAGTTACCTCACTGCCTTACAGACTATCACATGCCACCATGTTCTTGATTATAGTTCTAGGTTCAAGGTTAAGGGATGACTTATTATTATACAAGTTACCTCACTGCCTTACAGACTATCACATGCCACTAGTTCATGATTATAGTACTAGGTTCAAGGTTAAGGGACGACTTATTATTATACAAGTTACCTCACTGCCTTTCAAACTATCACATGCCACTAGTTCATGATTATAGTACTAGGTTCAAGGTTAAGGGATGATTTATTAAACAACAAGTTACCTCACTGCCTTACAGACTATCACATGCCACCATGTTCTTGATTATAGTTCTAGGTTCAAGGTTAAGGGATGACTTATTATTATACAAGTTACCTCACTGCCTTACAGACTATCACATGCCACCATGTTCATGATTATAGTACTAGGTTCAAGGTTAAGGGATGACTTATTATTATACAAGTTACCTCACTGCCTTACAGACTATCACATGCCACTAGTTCATGATTATAGTACTAGGTTCAAGGTTAAGGGATGACTTATTTTTATACAAGTTAACACACTGCCTTACAGACTATCACATGCCACCATGTTCATGATTATACTAGGTTCAAGGTTAAGGGATGACTTATTAAACAACAAGTTACCTCACTGCCTTACAGACTATCACATGCCACTAGTTCATGATTATAGTACTAGGTTCAAGGTTAAGGGATGACTTATTATTATACAAGTTACCTCACTGCCTTACAGACTATCACATGCCACTAGTTCATGATTATAGTACTAGGTTCAAGGTTAAGGGATGACTTATTTTTATACAAGTTAACACACTGCCTTACAGACTATCACATGCCACCATGTTCATGATTATACTAGGTTCAAGGTTAAGGGATGACTTATTAAACAACAAGTTACCTCACTGCCTTACAGACTATCACATGCCACTAGTTCATGATTATAGTACTAGGTTCAAGGTTAAGGGATGACTTATTATTATACAAGTTACCTCACTGCCTTACAGACTATCACATGCCACTAGTTCATGATTATAGTACTAGGTTCAAGGTTAAGGGATGACTTATTATTATACAAGTTACCTCACTGCCTTACAGATTATCACATGCCACCATGTTCATGATTATAGTACTAGGTTCAAGGTTAAGGGATGACTTATTAAATAACAAGTTACCTCACTGCCTTACAGACTACCACATGCCACTAGTTCATGATTATAGTACTAGGTTCAAGGTTAAGGGATGACTTATTAAACAACAAGTTACCTCTGACACTGCCTTACAGACTACCACATGCCACTAGTTCATGATTATAGTACTAGGTTGAAGGTTAAGGGATGATTTATTAAACAAGTTACCTTACTGCCTTGCAGACTATCACTTGCCACCATGTTCATGATTATAGTACTAGGTTCAAGGTTAAGGGATGACTTATTAAACAAGTTACCTCACTGCCTTACAGACTATCACATGCCACTAGTTCATGATTATAGTACTAGGTTCAAGGTTAAGGGATGACTTACTAAACAACAAGTTACCTCACTGCCTTACAGACTATCACATGCCACTAGTTCATGATTATAGTACTAGGTTCAAGGTTAAGTGATGACTTATTAAACAACAAGTTACCTCAAAGCCTTACAGACTATCACATGCCACCATGTTCATGATTATAGTACTAGGTTCACGGTTAAGGGATGACTTATTAAACAAGCTACCTCACTGCCTTACAGACTACCACATGCCACTAGTTCATGATTATAGTACTAGGTTCAAGGTTAAGGGATGACTTATTAAATAACAAGTTACCTCACTGCCTTACAGACTATCACATACAACTAGTTCATGATTATAGTACTAGGTTCAAGGTTAAGGGATGACTTATGAAACAAGTTACCTCACCACTTTACAGGCTATCACATGCCACTAGTTCATGATTATAGTACTAGGTTCAAGGTTAAGGGATGATTTATTAAACAAGTTACCTTACTGCCTTACAGACTATCACATGCCACCATGTTCATGATTATAGTACTAGGTTCAAGGTTAAGAGATGATTTATTAAACAAGTTACCTCACTGCCTTACAGACTATCACATGCCACTAGTTCATGATTATAGTACTAGGTTCAAGGTTAAGGGATGACTTATTAAACAAGTTACCTCACCACTTTACAGGCTATCACATGCCACTAGTTCATGATTATAGTACTAGGTTCAAGGTTAAGGAATGACTTATTAAACAACAAGTTACCTCACTGCCTTACAGACTATCACATGCCACTAGTTCATGATTATAGTACTAGGTTCAAGGTTAAGGGATGACTTATTAAACAACAAGTTACCCCACTCACTACCTTACAGACTATCAAATGCCACTAATTCATGATTATAGTACTAGGTTCAAGGTTAAGGGATGATTTATTAAACAAGTTACCTTACTGCCTTACAGACTATCACATATGCCACCATCTTCATGATTATAGTACTAGGTTCGAGGTTAAGGGATGACTTATTATTATACAAGTTACCTCACTGCCTTACAGACTATCACATGCCACTAGTTCATGATTATAGTACTAGGTTGAAGGTTAAGGGATGATTTATTAAACAAGTTACCTTACTGCCTTGCAGACTATCACTTGCCACCATGTTCATGATTATAGTACTAGGTTCAAGGTTAAGGGATGACTTATTAAACAAGTTACCTCACTGCCTTACAGACTATCACATGCCACTAGTTCATGATTATAGTACTAGGTTCAAGGTTAAGGGATGACTTACTAAACAACAAGTTACCTCACTGCCTTACAGACTATCACATGCCACTAGTTCATGATTATAGTACTAGGTTCAAGGTTAAGTGATGACTTATTAAACAACAAGTTACCTCAAAGCCTTACAGACTATCACATGCCACCATGTTCATGATTATAGTACTAGGTTCACGGTTAAGGGATGACTTATTAAACAAGCTACCTCACTGCCTTACAGACTACCACATGCCACTAGTTCATGATTATAGTACTAGGTTCAAGGTTAAGGGATGACTTATTAAATAACAAGTTACCTCACTGCCTTACAGACTATCACATACAACTAGTTCATGATTATAGTACTAGGTTCAAGGTTAAGGGATGACTTATGAAACAAGTTACCTCACCACTTTACAGGCTATCACATGCCACTAGTTCATGATTATAGTACTAGGTTCAAGGTTAAGGGATGATTTATTAAACAAGTTACCTTACTGCCTTACAGACTATCACATGCCACCATGTTCATGATTATAGTACTAGGTTCAAGGTTAAGGGATGATTTATTAAACAAGTTACCTCACTGCCTTACAGACTATCACATGCCACTAGTTCATGATTATAGTACTAGGTTCAAGGTTAAGGGATGACTTATTAAACAAGTTACCTCACCACTTTACAGGCTATCACATGCCACTAGTTCATGATTATAGTACTAGGTTCAAGGTTAAGGAATGACTTATTAAACAACAAGTTACCTCACTGCCTTACAGACTATCACATGCCACTAGTTCATGATTATAGTACTAGGTTCAAGGTTAAGGGATGACTTATTAAACAACAAGTTACCCCACTCACTACCTTACAGACTATCAAATGCCACTAATTCATGATTATAGTACTAGGTTCAAGGTTAAGGGATGATTTATTAAACAAGTTACCTTACTGCCTTACAGACTATCACATATGCCACCATCTTCATGATTATAGTACTAGGTTCGAGGTTAAGGGATGACTTATTATTATACAAGTTACCTCACTGCCTTACAGACTATCACATGCCACCATGTTCATGATTATTGTACTAGGTTCAAGGTTAAGGGATGACTTATTAAAGAACAAGTTACCTCACTGCCTTACAGACTATCACATGCCACCATGTTCATGATTATATTACTAGGTTCAAGGTTAAGGGATGACTTATTATTATACAAGTTACCTCATTGCCTTACAGACTATCACATGCCACTAGTTCATGATTATAGTACTAGGTTCAAGGTTAAGGGATGATTTATTAAACAACAAGTTACCTCACTACCTTACAGACTATTACATGCCACCATGTTCATGATTATAGTACAAGGTTCAAGGTTAAGGGACGACTTATTATTATACAAGTTACCACACTGCCTTACAAACTATCACATGCCACTAGTTCATGATTATAGTACTAGGTTCAAGGTTAAGGGATGATTTATTAAACAACAAGTTACCTCACTGCCTTACAGACTATCACATGCCACCATGTTCTTGATTATAGTTCTAGGTTCAAGGTTAAGGGATGACTTATTATTATACAAGTTACCTCACTGCCTTACAGACTATCACATGCCACTAGTTCATGATTATAGTACTAGGTTCAAGGTTAAGGGACGACTTATTATTATACAAGTTACCTCACTGCCTTTCAAACTATCACATGCCACTAGTTCATGATTATAGTACTAGGTTCAAGGTTAAGGGATGATTTATTAAACAACAAGTTACCTCACTGCCTTACAGACTATCACATGCCACCATGTTCTTGATTATAGTTCTAGGTTCAAGGTTAAGGGATGACTTATTATTATACAAGTTACCTCACTGCCTTACAGACTATCACATGCCACCATGTTCATGATTATAGTACTAGGTTCAAGGTTAAGGGATGACTTATTATTATACAAGTTACCTCACTGCCTTACAGACTATCACATGCCACTAGTTCATGATTATAGTACTAGGTTCAAGGTTAAGGGATGACTTATTTTTATACAAGTTAACACACTGCCTTACAGACTATCACATGCCACCATGTTCATGATTATACTAGGTTCAAGGTTAAGGGATGACTTATTAAACAACAAGTTACCTCACTGCCTTACAGACTATCACATGCCACTAGTTCATGATTATAGTACTAGGTTCAAGGTTAAGGGATGACTTATTATTATACAAGTTCCCTCACTGCCTTACAGACTATCACATGCCACTAGTTCATGATTATAGTACTAGGTTCAAGGTTAAGGGATGACTTATTATTATACAAGTTACCTCACTGCCTTACAGATTATCACATGCCACCATGTTCATGATTATAGTACTAGGTTCAAGGTTAAGGGATGACTTATTAAATAACAAGTTACCTCACTGCCTTACAGACTACCACATGCCACTAGTTCATGATTATAGTACTAGGTTCAAGGTTAAGGGATGACTTATTAAACAACAAGTTACCTCTGACACTGCCTTACAGACTACCACATGCCACTAGTTCATGATTATAGTACTAGGTTGAAGGTTAAGGGATGATTTATTAAACAAGTTACCTTACTGCCTTGCAGACTATCACTTGCCACCATGTTCATGATTATAGTACTAGGTTCAAGGTTAAGGGATGACTTATTAAACAAGTTACCTCACTGCCTTACAGACTATCACATACCACTAGTTCATGATTATAGTACTTGGCTCAAGGTTAAGGGATGACTTACTAAACAACAAGTTACCTCACTGCCTTATAGACTATCACATGCCACCATGTTCATGATTATAGTACTAGGTTCAAGGTTAAGGGATGACTTATTAAACAACAAGTTACCTCAAAGCCTTACAGACTATCACATGCCACCATGTTCATGATTATAGTACTAGGTTCACGGTTAAGGGATGACTTATTAAACAAGTTACCTCACTGCCTTACAGACTATCACATGCCACTAGTTCATGATTATAGTACTAGGTTCAAGGTTAAGGGATGACTTATTAAACAACAAGTTACCTCACTGCCTTACAGACTATCACATGCCACCATGTTCATGATTATAGTACTAGGTTCAAGGTTAAGGGATGATTTATTAAACAACAAGTTACCTCACTGCCTTACAGTCTATTACATGCCACCATGTTCATGATTATAGTACTAGGTTCAAGGTTAAGGGATCACTTATTATTATACAAGTTACCTCACTGCCTTACAGACTATCACATGCCACCATGTTCATGATTATAGTACTAGGTTCAAGGTTAAGGGATCACTTATTATTATACAAGTAACCTCACTGCCTTACAGACTATCACATGCCACAATGTTCATGATTATAGTACTAGGTTCAAGGTTAAGGGATGACTTATTATTATACAAGTTACCTCACTGCCTTACAGACTATCACATGCCACCATGTTCATGATTATAGTACTAGGTTCAAGGTTAAGGGATGACTTATTAAATAACAAGTTACCTCACTGCCTTACAGACTACCACATGCCACTAGTTCATGATTATAGTACTAGGTTCAAGGTTAAGGTATGACTTATGAAACAAGTTACCTCACCACTTTACAGGCTATCACATGCCACTAGTTTATACTTATAGTACTAGGTTCAATGTTAAGGGATGACTTATTAAACAACAAGTTACCTCACTGCCTTACAGACTATCACATGCCACTAGTTCATGATTATAGTACTAGGTTCAAGGTTAAGGGATGACTTATGAAACAAGTTACCTCACCACTTTACAGGCTATCACATGCCACTAGTTCATGATTATATAGTACTAGGTTCAATGTTAAGGGATGACTTATTAAACAACAAGTTACCTCACTGCCTTACAGACTACCACATGCCACTAGTTCATGATTATAGTACTAGGTTCAAGGTTAAGGGATGACTTATTAAACAAGTTACCTCACTGCCTTACAGACTATCACATGCCACTAGTTCATGATTATAGTACTAGGTTCAAGGTTAAGGGATGACTTACTAAACAACAAGTTACCTCACTGCCTTACAGACTATCACATGCCACTAGTTCATGATTATAGTACTAGGTTCAAGGTTAAGTGATGACTTATTAAACAACAAGTTACCTCAAAGCCTTACAGACTATCACATGCCACCATGTTCATGATTATAGTACTAGGTTCACGGTTAAGGGATGACTTATTAAACAAGCTACCTCACTGCCTTACAGACTACCACATGCCACTAGTTCATGATTATAGTACTAGGTTCAAGGTTAAGGGATGACTTATTAAACAACAAGTTACCTCACTGCCTTACAGACTATCACATGCCACCATGTTCATGATTATAGTACTAGGTTCAAGGTTAAGGGATGATTTATTAAACAACAAGTTACCTCACTGCCTTACAGTCTATCACATGCCACTAGTTCATGATTATAGTACTAGGTTCAAGGTTAAGTGATGACTTATTTTTATACAAGTTAACACACTGCCTTACAGACTATCACATGCCACCATGTTCATGATTATAGTACTAGGTTCAAGGTTAAGGGATCACTTATTATTATACAAGTTACCTCACTGCCTTAAGACTATCACATGCCACCATGTTCATGATTATAGTACTAGGTTCAAGGTTAAGGGATGACTTATTATTATACAAGTTACCTCACTGCCTTACAGACTATCACATGCCACCATGTTCATGATTATAGTACTAGGTTCAAGGTTAAGGGATGACTTATTAAATAACAAGTTACCTCACTGCCTTACAGACTACCACATGCCACTAGTTCATGATTATAGTACTAGGTTCAAGGTTAAGGGATGACTTATGAAACAAGTTACCTCACCACTTTACAGGCTATCACATGCCACTAGTTTATGATTATAGTACTAGGTTCAATGTTAAGGGATGACTTATTAAACAACAAGTTACCTCACTGCCTTACAAACTATCACATGCCACTAGTTCACGATTATAGTACTAGGTTCAAGGTTAAGGGATGATTTATTAAACAACAAGTTACCTCACTGCCTTACAGACTATCACATTCAACCATGTTCTTGATTATAGTACTAGGTTCAAGGTTAAGGGATGACTTATTATTATACAAGTTACCTCACTGCCTTACAGACTATCACATGCCACTAGTTCATGATTATAGTACTAGGTTCAAGGTTAAGGGATGACTTATTAAACAACAAGTTACCTCACTGCCTTACAGCCTACCACATGCCACCATGTTCATGATTATAGTACTAGGTTCAATGTTAAGGGATGACTTATTAAACAACAAGTTACCTCACTGCCTTACAGACTACCACATGCCACCATGTTCATGATTATAGTACTAGGTTCAAGGTTAAGGGATGATTTATTAAACAACAAGTTACCTCACTGCCTTACAGACTATCACATGCCACCATGTTCATGATTATAGTACTAGGTTCAAGGTTAAATGATGATTTATTAAACAACAAGTTACCTCACTGCCTTACAGTCTATCACATACCACCATGTTCATGATTATAGTACTAGGTTCAAGGTTAAGGGATGACTTATTATTATACAAGTTACCTCACTGCCTTACAGACTACCACATGCCACTAGTTCATGATTATAGTACTAGGTTCAAGGTTAAGGGATCACTTATTATTATACAAGTTACCTCACTGCCTTACAGACTATCACATGCCACCATGTTCATGATTATAGTACTAGGTTCAAGGTTAAGGGATGACTTATTAAGTAACAAGTTACCTCACTGCCTTACAGACTATCACATGCCACCATGTTCATGATTATAGTACTAGGTTCAAGGTTAAGGGATGACTTATTTTTATACAAGTTACCTCACTGCCTTACAGACTATCACATGCCACCATATTCATGATTATAGTACTAGGTTCAAGGTTAAAGGATGATTTATTAAACAACAAGTTACCTCACTCCCTTACAGTCTATCACATGCCACCATGTTCATGATTATAGTACTAGGTTCAAGGTTAAGGGATCACTTTTTATTATACAAGTTACCTCACTGCCTTACAGATTATCACATGCCACCATGTTCATGATTATAGTACTAGGTTCAAGGTTAAGGGATGACTTATTAAATAACAAGTTACCTCACTGCCTTACAGACTACCACATGCCACTAGTTCATGATTATAGTACTAGGTTCAAGGTTAAGGGATGACTTATGAAACAAGTTACCTCACCACTTTACAGGCTATCACATGCCACTAGTTCATGATTATAGTACTAGGTTCAATGTTAAGGGACGACTTATTAAACAACAAGTTACCTCACTGCCTTACAGACTACCACATGCCACTAGTTCATGATTATAGTTCTAGGTTCAAGGTTAAAGGATGATTTATTAAACAACAAGTTACCTCACTGCCTTACAGTCTATCACATACCACCATGTTCATGATTATAGTACTAGGTTCAAGGTTAAGGGATGACTTATTATTATACAAGTTACCTCACTGCCTTACAGACTACCACATGCCACTAGTTCATGATTATAGTACTAGGTTCAAGGTTAAGGGATCACTTATTATTATACAAGTTACCTCACTGCCTTACAGACTATCACATGCCACCATGTTCATGATTATAGTACTAGGTTCAAGGTTAAGGGATGACTTATTAAGTAACAAGTTACCTCACTGCCTTACAGACTATCACATGCCACCATGTTCATGATTATAGTACTAGGTTCAAGGTTAAGGGATGACTTATTTTTATACAAGTTACCTCACTGCCTTACAGACTATCACATGCCACCATATTCATGATTATAGTACTAGGTTCAAGGTTAAAGGATGATTTATTAAACAACAAGTTACCTCACTCCCTTACAGTCTATCACATGCCACCATGTTCATGATTATAGTACTAGGTTCAAGGTTAAGGGATCACTTTTTATTATACAAGTTACCTCACTGCCTTACAGATTATCACATGCCACCATGTTCATGATTATAGTACTAGGTTCAAGGTTAAGGGATGACTTATTAAATAACAAGTTACCTCACTGCCTTACAGACTACCACATGCCACTAGTTCATGATTATAGTACTAGGTTCAAGGTTAAGGGATGACTTATGAAACAAGTTACCTCACCACTTTACAGGCTATCACATATGCCACTAGTTCATGATTATAGTACTAGGTTCAATGTTAAGGGACGACTTATTAAACAACAAGTTACCTCACTGCCTTACAGACTACCACATGCCACTAGTTCATGATTATAGTTCTAGGTTCAAGGTTAAGGGATGATTTATTAGACAAGTTACCTTACTGCCTTGCAGACTATCACTTGCCACCATGTTCATGATTATAGTACTAGGTTCAAGGTTAAGGGATGACTTATTAAACAAGTTACCTCACTGCCTTACAGACTATCACATGCCACTAGTTCATGATTATAGTACTAGGTTCAATGTTAAGGGATGACTTACTAAACAACAAGTTACCTCAAAGCCTTACAGTCTATCACATGCCACCATGTTCATGATTATAGTACTAGGTTCACGGTTAAGGGATGACTTATTAAACAAGTTACCTCACTGCCTTACAGACTACCACATGCCACTAGTTCATGATTATAGTACTAGGTTCAAGGTTAAGGGATGACTTATTAAACAACATGTTACCTCACTGCCTTACAGACTATCACATGCCACCATGTTCATGATTATAGTACTAGGTTCAAGGTTAAGGGATGATTTATTAAACAACAAGTTACCTCACTGCCTTACAGTCTATTACATGCCACCATGTTCATGATTATAGTACTAGGTTCAAGGTTAAGGGATGACTTATTATTATACAAGTTACCTCACTGCCTTACATATTATCACATGCCACCATGTTCATGATTATAGTACTAGGTTCAAGGTTAAGGGATGACTTATTAAATAACAAGTTACCTCACTGCCTTACAGACTACCACATGCCACTAGTTCATGATTATAGTACTAGGTTCAAGGTTAAGGGATGACTTATGAAACAAGTTACCTCACCACTTTACAGGCTATCACATGCCACTAGTTCATGATTATAGTACTAGGTTCAATGTTAAGGGACGACTTATTAAACAACAAGTTACCTCACTGCCTTACAGACTACCACATGCCACTAGTTCATGATTATAGTTCTAGGTTCAAGGTTAAGGGATGATTTATTAGACAAGTTACCTTACTGCCTTGCAGACTATCACTTGCCACCATGTTCATGATTATAGTACTAGGTTCAAGGTTAAGGGATGACTTATTAAACAAGTTACCTCACTGCCTTACAGACTATCACATGCCACTAGTTCATGATTATAGTACTAGGTTCAATGTTAAGGGATGACTTACTAAACAACAAGTTACCTCAAAGCCTTACAGTCTATCACATGCCACCATGTTCATGATTATAGTACTAGGTTCACGGTTAAGGGATGACTTATTAAACAAGTTACCTCACTGCCTTACAGACTACCACATGCCACTAGTTCATGATTATAGTACTAGGTTCAAGGTTAAGGGATGACTTATTAAACAACAAGTTACCTCACTGCCTTACAGACTATCACATGCCACCATGTTCATGATTATAGTACTAGGTTCAAGGTTAAGGGATGATTTATTAAACAACAAGTTACCTCACTGCCTTACAGACTATCACATGCCACCATGTTCATGATTATAGTACTAGGTTCAAGGTTAAGGGATCACTTATTATTATACAAGTAACCTCACTGCCTTACAGACTATCACATGCCACCATGTTCATGATTATAGTACTAGGTTCAAGGTTAAGGGATGACTTATTATTATACAAGTTACCTCACTGCCTTACAGACTATCACATGCCACCATGTTCATGATTATAGTACTAGGTTCAAGGTTAAGGGATGACTTATTAAATAACAAGTTACCTCACTGCCTTACAGACTACCACATGCCACTAGTTCATGATTATAGTACTAGGTTCAAGGTTAAGGGATGACTTATGAAACAAGTTACCTCACCACTTTACAGGCTATCACATGCCACTAGTTTATGATTATAGTACTAGGTTCAATGTTAAGGGATGACTTATTAAACAACAAGTTACCTCACTGCCTTACAGACTACCACATGCCACCATGTTCATGATTATAGTACTAGGTTCAAGGTTAAGGGATGATTTATTAAACAACAAGTTACCTCACTGCCTTACAGACTATCACATGCCACCATGTTCATGATTATAGTACTAGGTTCAAGGTTAAAGGATGATTTATTAAACAACAAGTTACCTCACTGCCTTACAGACTATCACATGCCACCATGTTCATGATTATAGTACTAGGTTCAAGGTTAAAGGATGATTTATTAAACAACAAGTTACCTCACTGCCTTACAGTCTATCACATGCCACCATGTTCATGATTATAGTACTAGGTTCAAGGTTAAGGGATGACTTATTATTATACAAGTTACCTCATTGCCTTACAGACTATCACATGCCACTAGTTCATGATTATAGTACTAGGTTCAAGGTTAAGGGATCACTTATTATTATAAAAGTTACCTCACTGCCTTACAGACTATCACATGCCACTAGTTCATGATTATAGTACTAGGTTCAAGGTTAAGGGATGACTTATGAAACAAGTTACCTCACCACTTTACAGGCTATCACATGCCACTAGTTCATGATTATATAGTACTAGGTTCAATGTTAAGGGATGACTTATTAAACAACAAGTTACCTCACTGCCTTACAGACTACCACATGCCACTAGTTCATGATTATAGTACTAGGTTCAAGGTTAAGGGATGATTTATTAAACAAGTTACCTTACTGCCTTGCAGACTATCACATGCCACTAGTTCATGATTATAGTACTAGGTTCAATGTTAAGGGATGACTTATTAAACAAGTTACCTCACCACTTTGCAGGCTATCACATGCCACTAGTTCATGATTATAGTACTAGGTTCAATGTTAAGGGATGACTTATTAAACAACAAGTTACCTCATTGCCTTACAGACTATCACATGCCACTAGTTCATGATTATAGTACTAGGTTCAAGGTTAAGGGATGACTTATTAAACAAGTTACATCACTGCCTTACAGACTATCACATGCCACTAGTTCATGATTATAGTACTAGGTTCAAGGTTTAGGCAAATCGGATTATACCTAAGGTAAATACGTCCATAATCAGACTTGCAATAAATTAATTTTTGGAACAGTTTGCCATGTTCATTTCATTATTCTCTAAAACATGTAGACTATATCCATTAATGTGACATTTTGTATTTAATTAATGTATTTGTTTTGTGTCTAATATTGATTTTACATTTTCATTATGCTATTTTTGTGACTCCCATTACCTAGTTACCAACTTTGATTTACTTTTTGGTAGAAACTGTAGATTTCGTCCTATATGGCACAGTGAGAGTGATCTACGACACCAATAAATATATATAAACATATATAAGACAATCATTGACTTACTTCTGCCTTGAGATTGGTAATCACATCCATCCATTTTGGGTCTTGTTATCCATCTTGGGTCTTCGTATCCATCTTGGGCATTTGTATCCATCTTGGGTCTTCGTATCCATCTTGGGTCTAGGGTCTTGTTATCCATCTTGGGTCTTCGTATCCATCTGGGTAATTTGTATCCATCTTGGGTCTTCGTATCCATCTTGGGTCTTCGCCTCCATCTTGGGTCTTCGTATCCATCTTGGGTCTTCGTATCGATCTTGGATCTTCGCCTCCATCTTGGGTCTTCGTATCCATCTTGGGTCTTCGTATCCATCTATGAAAGTGAATGAAACAAAACAGTTTAGTAATTAATATATAGCATTCACCGATATTGTAATGTATTCTAATTTTGCTACACGCTGCAGTCTTGATAAGCAAATGTTTCTAACTTCTAATGTTCCAGTGTGTAATACTAATTAATAACTTAATTCCGGCAATTAGTTCTTTTTGAACTGGCATTGGCAAAATAGAACGCTTCCATTAAGTTTGTTCACGTTTTCCAATTTTGTCAGCTCTAAAGTATAGCATCGAGTGATGCGATACTTTTTTGCTACTGCTTGACAATGGAACTCGCCAAACTGTTTTCCATTGCCTCCCCCCCCCCCCACCACCACCACCAACCTAACCCAACCCGTACAAGAGAACCAAATAGCATGTCAGTCATCCCAACCACATGGAAGTATAACCCAATACTTCCATTTCCCAACCAACCAAGTAGGCACAACTTTGGGCATACATCCTCCGTCTTCTCAAGTCGCATCTTCCATCCAACTTCAGCAACTCACAGGCAGACATCAGAGCGGTAACTCGGCGTCAGAAGGTAAACGCGCCGAGCAACCATTTTGACCTAGTCTCAAGTTGGAGCCTTTCTGATTTATTAGTATTTGAATTGGCACTGAGAACCAATCAAAATAACGAGAAAAAATGAATCCCTAATTCACCACCTGTGATTTAACGTTTAGGCGGGAAACTATTGTCCATATGTGAGGCCAGTATTAACGACCATGTATTACACATGTTATATTGAGTGACAGCCAATCAGCGTCTACAGTCAAAAATATACCCAATTGTTCACTTTGTGGGAATTAACAAGTGGTGTATGACAACAACGGTATTACATAACATACCCTTGGGTTCACAGCATATTCTAATCAAATGGTTCATGCGAAACGCCAATAGTCGGAAAACGGTGCTACATCTTGCAGCAAGATTAGTGAAAACGCTCTGAACGCAAAAGTCGGAATGAGTCGCCCCCCGTTTGAATTACATACCTTAGTTATAAACTGGAATGTCAGAACCCAAGAAATAATGAAATAGGGTGACTTCACCGACAATGTGATATAACTAACGTGTATCTATAGGAAGTTTGCGATTTTCCATCTCTATATATCACAGTTTTACGATCCAGATGTAAAAATGTACAAGAAGGTGTTGTTAGTATCATTTCAAAGATAACTTGAATGGCCCTCCTCCCATTTAAAATCAAAGTATAAAGTATATTGTATGTTTTATGTTACTTCCAAACGGTATGTAAACTATACGATAATGTAGTATAATATATTGTCGATATAAATCGTTGATGTCTAGATTTGTACATTTGTAACAAAAAAATATCATTATTTATATGTTAATAACTTAGTATATTCATGGAAGTATGGAAAATCACTACTTCCATGGCAATCACTACTTCTATATGGTATACAGTGACACCTCTGACGGCGGTTATTTGAACAATAAACATGCATTCCCATTTTAAAAATAATTTGTACGATCGTTGCAGACGTAGACAGTGTTATTTGTAACTTTACATGTAACCTGCTACGGATCAATTCAACTTGACCAAAAGAGGGATACTTCTCGAGGTATGTACATAGCGATCGTCAATATTCTATAGTTGCTCCTTCGAATAACGAGATACAAATAACAGTCGGGTGTTAATACAAGTGCTGGTATATACAGTTCATAATAAATATCATAACAATGGAAATATATACAATAATGTATATTTGAGTTGGCACATAATCCCCCTTGCTTGTTTGAAATATCAATATATATATATATTATGAGTTCCATTCAGTACACTTCAAATTCTGTTTTCTGTTAACTAATTCTTCCTTGATATTGTTAATTTGTACACTAAAAGTAGCAAATTTTAACTTGGTCTAGCTGGCTCACACAACTCGTGTATGGTATGGTTATGCTGTGATTGTATAGTCCTGCTTGGTGCTGAGCGAAACGCGTGCACCGTCTGCAAGTAGCGAAACGCGTGCACCGTCTGCAAGCAGGACCAGGTAGTTGAAGATCATGGCTCTCTCGTTTGGTGGTGCGCCCCAACGGCGAATGCAATAGCTGTTACCAGGGATATTGTTACCATCGCTTCTATTTCCTCTTTCATCGCTGTATTTTAATAATAAAACTACAGTGGATTATTCCAATTAATGATGGAAACTTAAGACCAACAACAAATTTTCATGACGTCACATTTTGTTTATATGCATACCCAACTATAACCATTTCTAGACTAATCACTTACAGACTACACAGGAATACCATACAGGGAAAATGAAAACAACTTCTACATGTAATATATTGTTACACAGTACACATATTATTAACCAAAATTGGTGTACAAGTACTAAAATGTTGACAGCATGTAAAAAAGTATCTACCTATGCAGATTTGAATATATTATCTAGTTGAGGTAGTATATACAGCCTTCCCACGGCGATCACTCCGAACAAAACAAACGTCACAACACGATGAATAGAGGTAAATAAGGACATCTAGCCGCTTTCACCACATCGGATTTTAATCAGATTGCATGTGTGTATGAGCGAGTCAACTACTTATTTTATTATACATGGTTTTTATACATTTTATTTTATTATACAAAGAACGTAATTCCTTGAAGGGGGGGGGGGTAAGATTGTCGTTTTTCGCGTGCGTCAAAATCACTACAGCCTACAGGGATATTTAATTCATACTAAGATGGAATCAAAAGAGGCAATGCTATTTTGCTACTCTTGAAAATGACAGTCAGAAACTTTGCCGACATACACGGAGTGAGATGCATGTTGTTCTAAAATAATCGTATGGCCAAGTAACCCAGCCGCCTGCCAGGGAGTGATGTACAATTAATGAATGACAAAAACAACAATATGAATGCTGCGAAAACATGATTTTATTATTCACCCACACCTAAACAGAAGTTCCTGAATTCAAGAGACTGTTTTTTCTGTTTGTTCGGTCATCACAACTATAAATGATGGTACGTGACGAACGCGCGTGTCAACCAATTTCGTGCGACTAGGATCGAAACTAATAGGCTTACAATCCAAGCAAGTCATTACTGATTACACATTAGACATTACCTCATTTACTTGTACGACAACTCTTGGTTTTTAAAACGTCCTATATAGCTTTACGTTTTAGGATTGCCTAATGCCAAATTCTAGACTAGACGGGTAGCTGTTTAGACACGATGCCATTCATAGTACACAAATATAAATACGGCAGTCCACTACGTATACGTAGGTAACGTCATGTGATCTTGTCTGTCAACGAAAGTTAACGAAGGCACAGTAGGTATGTGCAGAGCCGATCGTTCAATCGTAGTCGCAACTTTTAAAGGACGTACCTTCATGATAATTGATTTGAATAGACTATGTGGGGAGGACGTTGCCAAAATCCACCTACACGAAGGTTCTAAGTTAGGCCATGTTGGAGTATAACGTGAAACTAATACGAATGTAAATCCGGAAATTACCGATGAGATGTCACATGTTTGACGTGACGTGAAGTGACCTCTAAACTTGGACTAAATGGTCGTAGATAGCGTGGTATTACGAATGTTTATTTCGGCA